>NC_143012.1:31341637-31379503 GCF_055824585.1 Amblyomma mixtum | reverse complement strand
ATAAAAACTAAGATGTCTCAAACCACGAATTTAAGAGGAGACTTGACAGTGCGGCTTGAACTGTGCGCGACAGTACTTTGTTAAGCTTACCGTGCGTTTGCTCCCGCTATAACATTTGCTCCCCAGTGTCCTTTTGCGCCTTCCAGCCTACCCACTCCCCCCAAAGCACAGGGCATCTCCCCCCCCCCCCCCCCCCCCCCCAACCCCAATGCCAAATATTATACAAATGCACAGAAAATAGAGATATCACTGTGGTCTACTGATAAATACATCAAATTTGTGCAGAAGTCTCCAATATCCGCAGTGCAGATCTGGTTGTTTCCTTGTATTTGTGGGCACGTGCAATTTACGCCTGTACTGTTCACCCCGCCTTCTTTTTTTTCTTTAATTCCCTGCCCTTAGTTACTTACTTTCTTTTTGCTCGAAAGCGATGAATCTACCACTTTGCGCACACACTACGCACTAATTTCCATCTCAGCGACAACAACAACATGCTTTTGCAACCACTCATCCCAGGCACTGACAGTGCATCGAGGTAAACAAATAAGTTAGTGCAAGTAAGCCCACCCCGCGGATTAGGAAACACTTTACCACTGGAGCCCCTCAACAACGACGCTTTTACCGCAGCAGCTCCTAAGGAAGGACGCTTAACGCGGGAGACAATAACCTACCACTGGCCCGTTAGATCGCGCACAGCGCCGCTATTTCCGAACACTGCGCGTAGCAATCTCCGAATTAGCGCGGATACAATATGGTTCGCCAGCACTCCACGCAGTATCTCACAAAAAACATGAAAGAAACGAAAAAGAATAAAAGCGGCGTTTAAGCCTGATTGCGATAAGCGGATGGGTAGAAACTAGCAGGGCAACGCGCCCTCGCAAGCGGTAGCCGGTTTGTTCCGGTTGTATGCGCAAGAGCGTAAATCACGCCTCGAAGCAGTCAAATTACGAGCAATTACGCACAAAACGCTCAAGCACCGCGGCTCTGTTCTACGGAATTGATCCCTTACGGGACACGCGCACTTTCCGCTACGTGCGCTCCAGTCACAGCGGAAATTCGATCGAGCTTCTAAATCACGACACTGTCGTGGCATAAGTGACACACGGCATGCGCAATTGCGACCACGCGATGTTGCTGAAGACAAAGCTTGAGACCGAAGAATATTCTTCTTTTTTGTTCTTTTTTTTTTCCTTTCACGTGCCTAAGTCCTCAAATATGCGACTCGCTCCTGTTTTGTTATTTTCTTTTAGCTTTTGTATAATGCATATTGCCTTGCTGGACTATGATCGCCTTTGTGTTTACACTTACTTGAACTGTGTTATTTTCGTATATATGAAGTCCCTCTCCAGCGACGGCCTGAAATGTGAGGCTAGCAGTATGTTCAAGTAAATAAATAAATAAATATTTGTACCCCCCCCCCCCTCACCCCTCTTGCTTATCCATCTCTCATAAAACGAATTTATATCAAGTGAACTATGGCCGGTCACGTGAACACACATTCCATCCCCCTTCCCCCCAAGCCCCTCCATAAGAGCCTTACATTCTTAACGACAGGCGGGTGAGCGGCAAATTTTTCGTACACAACACATTACGACAGAGACGGCGCATAACTCGGAGAAGCTCCTCCCACGCAGCTACCGCTGTAATACTTTCTAATTTAGTTTGCTCTAAGCCAGTGACCTCAATCGCGATGACACAAATACCATGTCAATGCCAGTGCCTTCAACGTGAAGACGTAGCAAAACCAGCAAGCATGAAGCAGGACCTACGTCAGTGCTCTAGCGCCATGCCTTCTTTAGTTAGAAGGGCGTGGCATGCCGAGAAAAAGGAATAGCAAAAAAAAACTGACATACAGCAAACTACACCAGCGCTGACTGAAAAATAAAAAAAATGAGGATTTGGTTCACAATACATGGCGCGATGCCTTCCTTTTTTGTGTGTGTACTCTTTTTTACTTTTCTGCCGCCTGCTCTATTCCTGGGACACCCGAGATCAGCTCGCTAGTCGCCAGTTAGCGCACCTGCCATCGTTGTCGAATACCCGCCCAACGAATGCCGTTGGAGGACCTGAATAAATAACTTGCGCTGTTTAAGCGCAAGGTAATTTAAGGTTCAGCGAAGCTAAGTAAAGATCCTTTATCTGCATCATTTATGTAGTTTTGGAGCGCACCAGGGGCATCACATCAGAGGGAGAGCCCTCTACATGGTTGACTGTTTTCTCAAACTTAGTTTGGTCTGGTTTGGTTTATTGGGGTTTAACGTCCCAAAGCAACTTAGGCTATGAGGGACGCCGTAGTGAAGGGCTCCGGAAATTTCGACCACCTGGGGTTCTTTAACGTGCACTGACATCGCACAGCACACGGGCCTCTAGAATTTCGCCTTCATCGAAATTCAGCCGCCGCGGCTGGGATCGAACCCGCGTCTTTCGGGCCAGCAGCCGAGCGCCGTAACCACTGAGCCACCGCGGCGGGGCTTTTCTCAAACTTAGCGACGGCGTAGCCACAATAATGCAAGCCCTCTTTCTGCTTTCGCTCCCACCTTCCTCCCTTCCCTGACAGAGCGGTTCAGGTTTCCAGCGAGATACGCGAGACAGATACTGCGCCATTTCTTTTCCCCAAAGAACCATTTTACCACCCACCCACCAACTTCCGTCCCGCTTTTTTTTCCGTCATGTCCCTGAGTTTACGTCTGTGTATTTTATTTCTCTGCACCCGTAGGAGCACCACATGAGACAAAGAATGGGAAGTAAGCGTAATAATACACGAAGTACACCGGCACAAACTCGGACAACTACTGGCGACTGACGGAACCACTACAGATATGCGCTTTTCTCAAACGATCTCCACGCACACCAGCTGACGACGGTACCTCCAGTCACTGCTAGTCACGATCAACCACTGCGAGTCACTCCATTTACGCAGATAGCACCTTTCAAATCGCGCTCAATAAATTGTAAATTTTGGTGTCTGTAATATTCACCAGCTCACCCAAGCCCTAGACCTCGCTAATAATTTGGCAATTTTAGCAGGTCATAGAGATTCAAGTTAAATTTGAAAAATTAAATTTGCCGTAGCAACTGCATAACAGAGCCGTAAAGTTTTTCAGATACTGTTTACAAAATAGTGACTTGAAGCCGTTCAGAATAGCATTGCCGGTAGCCAGTAAGTAACCATTCACTTCTCCAGGACGCAAAGCTGCCGATATTACAGAGTCCCAGCGTGGTTTGTGCAACATACGTGGATATGGAAATTGCAAACTGAGGGGTTTAGAGTCCCGAAGCGAAACATCGGCGATCAGCGATGCCGCAGTGTACCGCTCCGCGCTGATTAGGATCACATCTTGGGTTCGTTGAGGTGCACTGACATCCCATAGCCTGCAGCATATCTGTATTTTGCATCAGTCGAAATACGCAACGGCCGGGATCGACCCCGCGACCTTGTGTTCAGCATCCGAACACCAAAGCCACTGAGCAGATGCGGCGGGCAAAAAATCGCACTAAATGGACTCAAACAATACATAAATATAGCACTCCAGAGAGCAGCTAGGCACTGATTAGCAAAGTTGCTTTCAAAAATGATAACAGAGCGCTCATTCGCTCTATATTTATTTATTTATTTTTATTTGAAATTTTTTATATTTTTTTTATTTCCAGTGAGCAAAAAAAACTTTTTTTTCTTCATTTTGTAATGGATGTTCTAGCTCATACTCCAGGCTTTCAGATTCGGGGATCAAAAAGGAAGACGAACAAAAAATGACCGACCTACAATATTCAGTAGACAAATAATTTAGTGGGCTGCCCTGCGCTAAGCCTTGTCGTGAGGCCATCGCTCTATGGATGGATGGATGGATGGATGGATAGGAGCGCCCCCTTTGAAACGGGGTGGTGGCAATTGCCACCATGCTCAGCTTTTCTTTATTTATTATTTTTTTTTGTTTACTGTGTTGGCAATTCTCATTAAGATTCTCCATCAACTTTGCCTACGGTTTCCTACTATTCTAACCTTATGCCACATCTCTGCTTTTCAGCCACCAATCCTCCAATCGCTTTTTGCTGACTTCCACTGCAGATTTATTTACATGACCATTGTTATCTTTAAACCCTAGGGCCTCAGAAAGAGTGACTGTGCCTGCATCGACATCCGGATGGATACCATCACATTTGATTATGAGTTCTTGCATATCCAGCCTCTGGCGGCGGAGCTGCGCAAAAAGCACACTAGGGGCACGGGCGTCGCTACCCTTTCCCTCCTCCTCCTCACCCACTCCGCTGCGACCTCTCCCCTCACGCCCTCCGTCTGCGCTGCTAACCCCAAATCTCATTAAGGCCGCGTTCCTAATTACGCGCGCTGCTTTTGGCCGCTCCCCGGACCAATTTATGGCCGCCCTCTCCCCCAAGAGAAATAATTCTCGTCGATGCGCAGCCGGCTTCTCGCTCAAAGCTCGGGCGCCACTTAAATAGCAGAACCTTTGCGCAGGAACAACCAGTCGGGAGCGGCGAAGTGCTGGCCAAGGAAGCGAGGCGCTGTGTGTGGCGAGAGATGGGAGAAGAAACACACCTCCAGGGAGGCAGACTGAGAGAAACCAGCGATTAAACAGTGAGCGAATGGATAGAAACTATGCCAATATGCCCCGTATTTTCGCGCGACCTGGCTACCCTCAAAGGGGACTATCATGGATGCGACACAAGCGACGCTAGAGTACTTCCCCCTCGCACAAAAAGTACCCCGTTTAGCAATATACTTAAAGAAAGAAAGAAAGAAAGAAAGAAAGAAAGAAAGAAAGAAAGAAAGAAAGAAAGAAAGAAAGAAAGAAAGAAAGAAAGAAAGAAAGAAAGAAAGAAGGAAAGAAATAAAGAAAGAAAGAAAGCAAGAAAGAAAGAAAGCAAGAAAGAAAGAGAGAGAGAGAGAAAGAAAGAAAGGAAGAAAGTCAAACAGTGATGACATCGCTAGGGTTGTCGCTTCGGCGGGCGCGGATTTGCGCCGCGCGTCTCTTTCCATCATTCCTCATCTTTCCTTTCTGCGCGTAGCAGGGATTGTGACTCAGCTCGGGTGTGACGTAATCATTCTCTTAATTTTGTATCGTCCTGTCGCGTCATCTCGCACGCAGGCCGCCCGGGTTCGATTCCTTCTTGGACCCATTGTTCTTATTTTTATTCTAATGTCTCATGACTTACACGACGCCATATAACTGGTGACGCCACAGGGAACAAACATCCGGCGACACAGTATGCGGACACTTCCGGCGTCAACATAGCCATCTAATGCTTTCGAACTGATAAATAAAGAAATAAATAAACCAGAAAGCACTCAATAAATCGGTCAAACTAATCAACTAGCGGAAACGGTACAGTGTCGTTGGAAGCTGTTCAGGTCTGGCCTAAGCCAATCATCGATTGGCCTGTGCTCTTGATTGGACGGTGCAGTGTCTTCGTTATCGTTTGGTCGGCTCCCTCGGAGTCGGCAGCAGCAGCAGTAGGAGGAGGAGGAGACTTCATACAGTCGAACTCGGTGCCAAGGGGTTTTTATTTTAATCATTCCTTTCCGGACTGCACGGATCACGAGTCCACCCAGAGCGAAAGAGAGTTACCGTGGCTTTCTTTACTTCATAACTTTATCCACTTATTACTACTACAGCTGCTGACTCCGAGAAAGCCAACCAAAATATAACGGAGACTCCACCGTCCAATCACGAGACACACGCCAACCAGTGATTGGCTTACGCCATAGGAGCACAGCTTCCACCGACTCCGCATCGTTTCCAAGCAAATGAGGGCAGCTTCGACGCGGCCGCAGACAGGAGCGGGCTACATCACCGCCTCGCGTTCGCTCATTCCATCCCACTCCGCACACACATGCGCACACAAACCACCTTGGTTATACCGTCTTTTTTCGATTATAGTTCGGCCATGAACGTAGGTCAACAGCACAAGTTGCAAAGCTCACCTGAAATGTATTATTCGAATACCAATCAACCCAATAATTGAATACATGTATTTGAATACCAAGAGGAAATAACAGCCTCTGACAAACAAACTGGTTCGGCGTGCACTTGACAGGATATGCCGCCTGGAAAAGAGCACCCTGCTCTTTCAGGTAAGTAACCAGATGGATTCACGAAGTGACCGAATTTTTCACGAGCCGAACACTAATCGGGGTCACGATCTGGGTTGGTCAGGAAAGCCGGTCTCCAGGGGCGTTTTTTGATCACCCCACAGCGGGATACTTTAAACGAATAACCTGACGACAGACTCCCTATGGGATAAAAAGCTCCGCCACAGAGTGCCTAAACATCGTAGGATCCTAAGCATTGTAGGATGTTTAAATAAACTGATTTGATTTGATATGATTTGATTTGAAAATTCCTGCGTTTCTTACCTCCACTGCAAAGAAACTGTTCATGCCAGGTCGATTTATGATTACGCGAGGTGGACTTAAGTCGCGAAAGATGGGTGGGCAGGCAAGTGAGATCTATAGTGAATGCTCTACTATATTTCATGGTGACGAGACACCAGTGGGTATGGGAATGGTAGCAAAAGCAGCTGTCTCGGCCACCAGAGAGGGCGTGAGAGCGATAAGCTAAGAACAAGGTCGCAGGCTGACTTCTAGGTCACCATTACAGGCCACCCGCCCAGGTTTCTAGCTCACAACCTTCATAAAAACGGTCGAACTATATTTCAAGAAACACGGTAGTTTGCTCTGTCAAAGTTTCCCCGCCAGTTCGCCGCTCATCGTTCGCGCGGATGCAGCACCACCAACAACGACACACAGGTGATGTTGCTCACCGAGCGCACTCGCTGCGTACCAGCTCGACGCGCGCGCCCCTGCTGAGTAAACAACGCAGACGCAACGCGCCAGCGGACGAGGGACGGTGTGGGACACACGCATAAACGAATGAACGACGCGCACGCGCAAGCTTTCAAATGCGACGGCCGCTGGGAGAGGCCTATTCATGGCCCTCGCAATAGTTTACGCTAATTAAACACGCTGCCAGAAGCGCTCGTCCACATACACAGCCCACAACACGGCGCAGGTGACCGAATCGTGGATGACGAAGCGAAGCGTATGGAAAACGAACAACGAGGGCGACGCTGCTGCAAGCGACGCGATACACAAACAAAAGGTGTCGAAAACAAAACAGTCACGAAGACATCTAATCTCATTATGTGTTGGCAATGCGATAACATTAGCCGCTGTTGTCTTCATCCTCCAGTGGCGTCAGCTGCCTCCAGCCAATGAGAATGCTACGTTCCGGTAACGTCAATTGCCTCAAGCCAATGCGAATGCTCCGTTCTGGTGATGTCGATCAATTGCCTTCAGCCAATGGGAATGCTCCTTTTTGGTGACGTCATCTGCATCCAGCCAGTGCTGGAATTTTATGACTTATTCTGCATTTCGGCCTCATGGTCCGACAGTTACAACGCATAATGCAATTAATTCTATAATGCAGCCCGCAATAGTGCAGACAATTGCAGCCACAACAAGAAATTACATTCGCCCTAATGCAGGCTTAAGGGAAGCATAGATATGAAATGTTTGCTTTATTACAGTTACGCTGACTTTTGGTTCATGCGCCAGTCAATGCCACACAGAGTCAATGCTTTACAGACCATCGCGTGAGGGAAAGAGAGTCAGTAATCGAGCGAAAGGAGCGAAGACTGCGAGACGAGGTGCCCAGTTCAAATCTTTCTAAATTTCTACAGCACATTATTTCCCCAGCGTTCGCTTATCTTGCGCCGAAAGGAATGCGACAACAAACGCGACAGCCACTGTTAAAATATTCGGAGACAAAGAAACGTTCGTCCTGTTTCAAAGAGCGAACCCCAGGACAGCCGACACATTTCAGCGGCCCTCGAATAACCGATGTTGCCACAATGCTCAAAAGGTATGATAAGGTAACAAGGTAAGAATTATCGAGCAGCTCGACGCATGAATAGCATGTTACGAAGGCAGACAGGCGAATAACTATTTAAACTCATGCCCGTTTTGCGCCCACTACAAGTCCTGGCAACAGAAGGTTGAATGTGCGGCATTTCAAAAGACTCCGGACGGTTTGCCCAAAGGAAAGCTGCATACACAACTTGAGCTATATAGTTCCAGCATTTCATGAGTAGAAAAAATAAATAAAAGAGAAACGATCTCAAAAATACTCCGGAAGTAAGTACGGCTACAGAAATGACAAATTTACGCGCGCTCTCACACTCCGCTAAGAAAAAGAAAGATCAAAGGCGAATATGGGTGGAATAAAAAAGGCGGAACATGAATAGAGACTCATGCCTCATGCATCTGGATCCATCTCTGTCATCTTTTATTTATGATCACCCGTCTCTTAAAAGGCTAAAGCTGCTGCGCGAATCTGAATTTCGACGTGAACAAAAACGACGGAGCCGCAATTTTAAGTTCGTTTATTCACCACTTTTCAATAAAACTACGCTTTTGACTGCCACTGATGCGCAGATTCTTACGGTATAAAAATTCCCGACATGCTGCGGACCAATCAACACAAAATAAACTTACACACTGCAACTCCAAACAATGTACAGAAAAAAATTCCAAACACAGAGGGGGCGCTCAATATTCTCCAAAGAAAAGGATGTACGGTTACTACGATAGCGAACACAAGTTTCCCCAGCTTTTAAACAACGGGACACCACACAGAACTGAGAAAAAACAAAACAAAAAAAGGCTAAGACGAAAAGGCCAAACGCGCTTGGAAATGCAACTTGTTCCACACAAGCCTGACTGCAAACTCCTCTGAACATATCAACATCAAGCGGCATTCCTTCGAATCTCTTCAAACCTCCTAGAGAATTTCTAGAGATACATGAAAAGACGTGAAAACACTCCAAGCTAAAGCATGCTGCCAAACAGCCAAAGAAGACCTATACCCGACGTCTCAGAGCCAAAATACTTCCGCTTCGGGCCTTGACGTTTCGGGAAATCGGCAAAAGGAACCAGAGTCAAAGCTACGACCTTTTGCAGTTGGCACCGAAATCCAGCGAAACAAGGAGGCTTTCCTAGGGGTGGCATGCGAAAAGCAAGGGAAGAAAAGAACCTCAAGTTCGGTGAGCGCCGCTGCGTTTAAGCCTTCGCGCCGAATACTCCGGAATCTCGGCTCGAGACATCGGCAAAAGCAGACAGCGACAACCTGGCAGCGTAATCAATTCCGTTCAGACGTCGGCGCGCGAGAGACGTAGGAGGGACACGTATCAGGAGCACACACATTCGGAAACGAGCAACAGATTGTTTCGCCACATGCTTTGACACCGCTGCCTGTTGCCGACGGCGTGCTGAAGCAATCTTCAAGGAAAACATTCAAGAACACCCCTTCTCAAGCCACACACACACACACACACACACACACACACACACACACACACACACACACACACACACACACACACACACACACACACACACACACACACACACACACACACACACACACACACACACACACACACACACACACACACACACACACACACACACACACACACACACACACACACACACACACACACACACACACACACACACACACACACACACACACACACACACACACACACACACACACACACACACACACACACACACACACACACACACACACACACACACACACACACACACACACACACACACACACACACACACACACACACACACACACACACACACACACACACACACACACACACACACACACACACACACGCAAAAAAAAACTGAGATCACTGCGGGGACCCGCATTGGAGCAACGCGAAAGCAAAACATCAACCTACTATATCAATATCCTTAGCTGCTCTGACGTCCATGTGCTATATCGACGTCTGAGTGTATTTTTCACGCTTTCTCGCTTTCAGTTAATTAACTAATGGCACCTCATCAACCAAACTTATCCCACGGCAACATTTTATCACACACTATCTGCCACAATCTCACTTTCACACATCTGTGTTCAGAGAACGACGTAATCGTGCGGACAGTATTTGCCGACACGTTTTGTGGACACGCTTTTCGGACACGCTTTTCAGACACGCTTTTCGGACACGCTTTGTAGACCTGCTTTGCGGACACAATTGGCGGACACAATTTGCGGACACAATTGGCGGACACAATTGGCGGACATTTTTTGCAGAAATGTTTTCAAACATGTTTTGCAGACATGTTTTGCAGACCCGTTTTGCAGACCCGTTTTGCAGGCAGACCCGTTTTGCAGACCCGTTTTGCAGACCCGTTCTGCAGACCCGTTTTGCAGACCCGTTTTGCAGACCCGTTTTGCAGACCCGTTTTGCAGACCCGTTTTGCAGACCCGTTTTGCAGACCCGTTTTGCAGACAGGTTTTGCAGACAGGTTTTGCAGACACGTTTTGCGGACACGTTTTGCGGACACGTTTTGCGGACACGTTTTGCGGACACGTTTTGCGGACACTTTTTGCGGACACTTTTTGCGGACACTTTTTGCGGACACTTTTTGCGGACACTTTTTGCTGACGCGACAGAGCCACATAATGTTTTGGCGTTAAAAAAGAAACTGTGAAGAGCTGAAAAGAAGAGTCTAGCGAACAAGAGGGTAGTGTGAAGCCTCAATCCTGGTTCGGCGCGATGACCAGGTGAGCAGAAATTCACTTTAATGATCACTTTTACTTTCGCCTTCAATGCCCACAAGCCGAGATTTGTAATGCCCGGATCCTCCGTGCGGTTGACTGGTATCAAGTTTGAGCCGAGGGCACCTTCACTAACAACAGGATTCCGACTTTCCACTATAGGCCGTGCAGAATGGTTCCAAAGTGCCAGAGTACTGGCGATATTCACGACCCAGAGGAGGGCGCCTCAACTGATCCAATAAGCCGGCGTTAGGGAAGAATGCCACCGGGTATAATCGCGCTTGTTTTAAAATTTCACAACAAATCCACTCCTCTTTGTCGACGGTGGCAATATCATGTGCGCCAAACAGCCTCGCTAATTGTAGCGAAAGCTACATTAGCCACGAACTTGCGATTTCGCTGTGGCGGTGCTCCGAGGAGGCACAGAGACCGACCTTGAGCCGTTGCCTAGCAACCGCCGCAGCTGGCGGACGCCGCGCGCTCGCCGCGCCATCTGGCATGACGTCACACCATGCACCTCTACGCGGAGCCGCCGTTTGGTATGACGTCACACCGCTTGCCTCGTCGTTACGCTCGCCTCCGCTCGCTTCGCCAGCTGTGTCGCATGCCTGATAACATGTCAGAGGATTGAAAAGGAGATCTCGCGTGAGCCGCAACCACAGTTGAGGCGGCAGTACGGGCCGTGGCAAGTCTGCTAAGCAGGAGGAGGCCTGAAATCGACATCGGAGCGAGATGAAGAGCAAACTATTCGCCAAGGAAACAGAGGAACAGCGCGCCGAACGACTGGCTAAACGCCTTGAATATGCCGCCGCGAGACGGGCACGTTTCATGTTCGATGTCTCGACCGCTAGCAGCAGCGACAGCAGCCGGAGGAGAGACCTGAGTCCTGCTTCACTGAAGACGGCCCGTGATGAACGATGGAATACGACCAAGGGACTTCAGCGGGCTCAAGAAACCGAAGAACAACGTGCCGTTCGCCTAGAGAATAGGCGTAAGAGCTAGACAACCAGACTAACCTGGACTTGCAATCAAGACTAATCAAGGCTAACCAAGCTATGCCTTAGCTTTCGCTACGTATATGCTGGCATAGCTGAGTGGAGGCTCCACATCAGAGGCGCTGCAGCTGACCACGTGACGCTACAGCAGCGGTATAAAGCTGAGCTTGCCTCGCTCTCCGGGCACTTACGAGGCGGCCAGGTGTTGGGATGCCGCCTAGAAGCAGGGCTGATTTGAACGAGAAGCGAAAGCTTCAGCGTGCCACAGAGACCGATGAAGAGCGGGATGAACGTCAACCAAGGAAAGCCATGTATTACCAAGCCTAGCCATCAATATGCTTCGCATCTGACTAGGCTTAACCTTAGCTAAGCGTCAGCCATTTTTTTGCGTGCTCACATATCTTATTAATCATGTTCCACTTTAAGTAAAAGTATAATTTTCTAATCTCGCGTACACTCTAAACACAAATACGCCCATACGAGAGTAAAAAGGAGATAGCTATACCAGAGTAACAAGGAGCCACCGCACGCCATTTTATAAAAGGGTGTGTGCTAGAAGACATCTTGCCCTCTTTTTACTCCTTTCTGTTTAGAGTGTACAGGTGAGAAGCGAGAAAATCATCGTCCCCTATTTCCGCCCACTGACTTCACAGAAGAATTAATCATTCCTTTGGGCTCAGTCTTTTCGCAAGCAGTATATGGGCGGCATGTAAAGTGTGTAAGGCCGCTATGATACAAGTATTATTTCCGCCTCATTCTAACCGATTCCTACCACCCGGCCATCTGACTCCCTGATCCCAATGACAGCGAGGTCATCGATTAATGACCAACCAATAAAGGAATCAATGAAATCATTATATGACCTACCTCCCCCGAACCGTCCCATATCGCGAAACGCGTACGCTCTAAAAACGCCTACCATTAAAGAGAGTAACACCCAAAAATGTTCTCGAGTGAAATGAGCCTGTTAGTCAAGGATGTGTGCGCAGTGATATTCCTTAACAGCCCACTGTTCCGACATTGGCTCGCCTAATACAGACAAAATATCTCTTTAGGCAAATCCTATCTCGACAAGAACTGCGCTCTTAATCGCCAATCTCCTTTCACCTCCTCAAATTTGCCTTCTTTTTTTTTTCAAGAGTTATGGCACCCACTTGAAAGAGAGCGAAAATTCGTGTTCTAAGTACAAGCTTAGGTAAGTACACTTTTGCTATCATATGGCGCCACCACGCTTGGGTTCAGCCACAGGTCTGTTTGTGACGCTGTTCAAAATTTCTTGCTGGAATCTCATCGACTGCCTTGCTAAAGCTCACTGCATTTTCTTTGTTATGCTTTATTATATTTTGAATTACCCTCTCTTTTATTTTCTCTCTTTCTCTCCAATACAAACTCTTACCTTTTTTCACTCCCTGCCCTCCTTGTGGTAGTCTCCCCCGGTGTTGCTCTCCATGTGCTTTTCTTTTGCCTTTACTATGTACAGGCGCGGCCATAAGTAAACGGAGCACGTTATTGCGTTTGAAGTGCTATCACGCTTTCTCCATTGGTAATGAAGAAGCGTTGTTTGCCTACAAGAAAGCCCACCAACCTCCCCTACCAGCATGCTCATACCACTGCTGGAAATTTCAATTAGGTGACGCGTGAAAAATATTCGAAGACAGTTGCCTGCTCCGTTTACTTTTGTCCGCGCCTGTACAGGCAAATAGCTACCTTTACCTCCCCATTCTAGGCCGATCCCCCAGTGTGGGTATGTGCACCCTTTCAAAGGCTAACAACAATAACAAATGCACGTTAACGCCGCGGCCCGGTCCGGTTCCAGCAAGCACCAAATGCGCCTGCGTATTGGCAGGCGCGCGCTCAAAACTGCCAAATGCGCAATCTCTGACACAAACAGCGCATGCGCAGTTCAAGCTGTTTATTTTAAGCCAGTGGAGCGCGGGGGAGACAGCAGCGTAGGAGAGGCGCACCGACATAGAGCGGCTATGTGACAAAGCCAAACCGATCGGCCCTACGCCCACGACGGTCAGGTTCATTTGGATCACATGATCACGCAGGGCGCATACTCGAACATGCACACTACCCGATACCACAGAATACCACTCTCATTGAGGAGCATGCTCATATAAAGTCGACCTAACACTCCCGAAGAAGGCGATACGCCAGTGCAATCAAAAGCTTGTGCAGTAAAACACGGCTGTTGTCACCTCGCAGAGCAAAGCCCGGACACTGAGAGCAAGAAAATGGCGCAGCAGAGCACACGTCCATGTTCCGAGATCCTAGTTTCGAAATTTCCAACCAAGTCCATGCAATTATCTATACAAGACAGAGAATATCAGCGCGACCCCTCTCCCTGGCATGGCGAAACCATTGGGCGAGGTGTTCATTGGGTTTCGCAAGCTGAATGTCAAAGGGGAACTGTTATTTTGTAACACCTGCCTTTCGAAGAAACCCCGCTCGTACATGGTCATTATACTGCTCCAGTAGTACCTGATGAATATATCAAGAGATGAATGAAAAAAAAAAAAACAAGAGATAAATAATTAAAACCCCCATCTCGTACTGCTTTACGCCACTTGCAGAACAAACGCTACACGCTGGAAAACAGTCCTTAAGCCCGACTGCGCAAAAATACCAAGTACTTCAAAAGAAATTGCCTCAAGATAACCGCATGGATTTACGCAAGCCTAGCAAGGAAGCAGGAATTGTGGCAGTGAAATATATTTACTGCCAATGCCCCGAGTCCGAAGCAGTAAGCACGAGGAGGAATGCATACGCAGAAAGTTTTGTGCCCTGTAAAGCGTGCTCTGCCACCTACTTGCCTATTATGCGGAGAAGCCCCCGTCGCAAATGTCGGGCATTTTACACGGAGCGCCATTTGTAACACAATGAAGGTAAAATCAGTAACCCTGATACTTGACGTTTCCAAGGTGTTGACGACACCCGTAATCAACGCATTTGACCTCAAAAACAAAATTACCATGAGTCCAATGGCGAAGCTTCCAAATTCCTGGACCTCAATGATATCTGGTTCACGTGACGAAGATTTGCCAGTCACATTGTCCACAAAGAAAGCAAGGATAGTGGTCAGACAACCTCCGAGATGCGCGGGTTGACCACAGGCTGCTTCAGCAACAAAAATATAAGCCATAACGTACTCGCGAACGCGAACAATGTTTTGCAGCTGTGCAGAGCGGTGTCGCCAACTGCCGGGAAGGATCCAGCAATGCGATGGGAGGCTGCGAGAAACCACTGTGCCGTTGCGCTTTGTGTCATCTCCGCGTACCGAAGGAAGCACGGAATCATCGTGCAATGAAACTTATCACAGCTGCATGGGGATAATACACAAAAGGATATCCCGGCCTCATCGGTTGATGTCCCGCCTCACAGCGACAATGAATACGTGTGCGCTGTCACAGTTATTGCCGGACAACAGTACACTCTGATTGGAGTATATCTTGAGCCAGGCACGCCATTTGATGCTATGAGACTTGATAACTTGATAGCAAGGACGCCCTCACCGCATATTATTTGCGGAGACTTCAATGCTCATAATGAAATTTGGGGCAGCTCACATACATGTGCCCGAGGTGCCAAGCTTGCAAAACTTCTCTCCAAGCATTCGGTTCAGCCATTAAATGATGGCAGCATCACCTATCTCCGAGGCCCGACGACTACCAGCAGCATCGACTTGACATTTGTCACAAGTTCATTCGCCCAGAACTTTGGCTGGTGCACTGATTTGGAGACACGCGGAAGCGACCATTACCCAATCCTCATATCGGCTTTCCATGCGCAGAGGAACCCAAAGAAATTCCTTACAAAATCTACAGACTGGGACGCATACAAGGGCGCTGTAAGCAGAGGAATTACTGCGGCAACTCGCAATGAGGAATTAGCATCAACAATGGCGTATTGCCTGAGAGCGAGTACACAAATTACAACTAAAAATGATAGCCTACCTTCAAATGATGACACATTTCAAAGGCTCTGCGCTATACGCCGGCGAGCTGAAAGGAAAGCTCTGCGCACAAAAAGCCTCGATGACCTACGTGCATGCAGACGGGCACAACGTCACATTCGACGCTATATGGATAAACTTAGTCGGAAAGTGGCGTGACTTTTGTTCTACGCTGGATGTGCGCCAACCAGTAACCAATATTTGGCGGATAGTTAGAGGTATGCGCACGCCACCTCAACAACTCCACCCCTTCGCTGCACTCTCCCTTCACGAACAAAAATCTATAAAAGAAGTCTCAGAAGAATACTGCAGGCTACTGTCGGCAGGGTCAGGGCGTTCGACACTCTCCGCAAATGGTCAATCAGGCATCCCAAAGGCGGCAGTGCCAGCGTTAGACCTGCCTTTCACAATGGAAGAACTATCCACAGCTATCGCGGAGACAAATAGACACACGTCTCCGGGTCATGATGAGGTGACCTATGAAGCCATTGCAAAGCTACCCCACACCTCCCGTCTTCGACTCCTGGAGTATTACAATTCTTCCTGGATGACTGGTGAGGTCCCCACGGAATGGAAGCTGGCGAAAATTGTGCCTGTTTTGAAACCCTGTAAGCAGCCAACAAGCTACACATCATTCCGGCCCATTGCCCTACTGAGCTGCGTAGGTAAGCTCATGGAGCGCATGATCTGCAAACGCATAACTTGGTTCCTAGAAAGCCGAAATGAGTTCCCCCAAGAAATGAACGGGTTCCGTCAAAACAGGTCTGCGACTGACAATATCATCTCCCTCGTCTCATCAATTGAGGAGTACCTTCATGCTGGGTACATCCCGAAAGCCGTTTTCCTAGACATCAAGGCCGCCTTTGACTCTGTCTTTCACCATGCAATACTCGCCGCCTTTGCCAGTCTTGGCCTTGGAGGAAAGCTATACAAATGGATTGGGCATTATTTGAAAGAACGGCAAATTTTTATGACCACTCCAAACGGTCCAACACGCTTTCACGCAGTAGAGAGGGGCGTACCACAGGGAGCGGTGCTCAGCCCTCTCCTGTTCAATATTGCCCTTATACACATCAGAATAAACCTTCCGCGAGGGGTCCGTATAACAATTTATGCTGATGATATCTGCATCTGGACCGCATCACGCTCGCGCTATATCACCCAGCAACGTCTACAGAGAGCGCTATTGCACATTTCGATGTACCTGGCTTCCAGAGGTCTTCGTCTCTCGCCAGAAAAGAGTGTTGCAATGGCGTTTACAAGAAAAACGATGACCCGATATCCGCTGCTCCTAGGCGGACGATCGCTACCATATGTACGATCTCAGCGATTCCTGGGTGTTGTAATCGACTATAATCTGTCATGGACACCTCAGATCAAAAAACTCCGCGAGAGGATCACTGCAGCATCGCAAGTGTTTAGGTTCATGGCGGGAACAAGGTGGGGTAGCAACTGCCGATCAATGCTTCTGCTTGAAAAAGCCTACGTTGAAGGAACCTTGCGCTACTGTCTACCAGTGTTTCAAAGATTATCTACATCAAGCAATAAGTGTCTCGTTGCCGCACGGAACAACTGCCTGCGAATATGCCTTGGCCTCCCAAAGGGTTCCTCTGCATCGGGAACAGTAGCGGAGGCAGGATGTCTCCCACTAGAGGTGATTGCCGCCCAGGAAACTATGCGTACCCATCTCCGCCATGTTCTTCAAGGGAAGAAGCACTTCCTGCACCGTGTCCACCTAACTCACAGCAACTCTAGCTTTGGCCAGGCAGTGCAGCTCCTGCCCATCCCTACTATTAATCAGCCACAGAAACTACTACCTCTGGCCTTTCCTCCATGGACACTCTCTCCTCTAAAGGTGAAGAAGTTTGTTCCAGGTGTGAATGCAAGGAGCCGCATGCCACAGGCAGCGCTTCTGCAAACTACTCTCGCCTACTTAACGGAGGAATATAGGCAGCACACCCATATCTTCACCGATGGTTCAACTACTAAAGAAACCTCTTCATGTGGCCTTTATGTGCCCTCAACAGGCCATGCCCTTTCTTACCGGCTGCAGCGGAGGACATCCTCTACGACAGCTGAGCTTCACGGCATTAAGGAAGCTGTTTCTTACATCCTGCGCCGAACCGCCGACCGTTGGGTTATCTTCACCGATTCGAAAGCATCTCTCCAGATCCTGGCCAACCTGCTGAAGAAAACGAATCACCAGCCAGTTTCCCTGGACATCGGATATCTACATCATTTAGCTATTGCCGCAGGCCACTGCATAACATTTCAGTGGGTACCTGCTCACTGTGGCATTCAGGCTAATGAAAAAGCAGATGAAGCGGCCCGTAAGGGCCATCAACATCGAAGATACATTAGAACTTTTTTTACGAAATCTGATGCGTCCCAGGTGGCCAAAATTTTTGCTTCCGAAGAAATGTATCGGCTTTGGAGTTTGCCGACATATCAGTACCAATTTCTTCACTCAATCGACCCACATCTTAGATCAAGACTCTCACCCAGAATTCCTCGACATCTGGAAACACTTTATCATCGACTTCGTCTTAATGCTGCATATACAAACGGCTTACGATACCGTTTTAGACAAATGGACAGTCCGCACTGTGGCAACTGTGCCGCGATAGAAACTGTGGAGCATATCTTGCTTGAGTGCCCTGCATATACTACCGAGCGTGCGTACTATGAACATTGCATGCAGAAGCTCTGCTCAGTGCCCCTTACAATGGACAAAGTTTTAGGTCCCTTAGCCTGCCTTAGGCAACAGAGACTTGCAATGACTTTTCTATTCACATATTTAAAAGACATTGGACATCTTGATAAGCTTTAAACTCACTTGCACGTCACCTTCATGCATTCTTCATGCAGTGAACTTCGTCAGCCCATTTGACGGACTATGCACTCCATCACTCCATAGGTTACATCAATTCTCGCCATTGCATCCTTAGTACCCATTTCATGACCGCATTTTATCTTCGTTTTTTTTTTTACCTCTTCCACTCTGCTCTCCTTCTGTCTTTATCTCCCAAATTCCCCTCCCTACGCAGAGTAGCATGCCACCGATTTTTAAACGCCGGCTAAATTCTCTGCTCTTCATTAAAGAGTCTCTCTCTCTCTCTCAAGAATACCATGCATGTGTTTTATATATTTTTTCTACACCCTTGTCGGATTTGTAAGTAGTCAAAAATGTAATTGAAATCAATTAAGAATGGAATTAGAATAGGATTAAAATTTGAACATGCAGACAATTGGGAAGATCTCGGAATGACATAATTTCATTAACCTGGCGAAGAACGTCGCTCACACCGTGTCGTGCTTTCCGTGAATACTCAGATTGTTTTTTATATATTTATCATTCGCATTGACTCCTCGCAAAAACGTTTAATAAAGCACCACCAGTTTGCACGACGTGTAAGATTAAAGTCGTTGCATGCACTTCGCGCTTTCCGTAAACTCTGCCCGGAACAACGGCTTAAATTTCTATCACGGCACAAGCTTTTGAAATCCTTAGCTCGCGTTTTTTTTTTTTTTACGTGTTTCCTTTACATCTCGTGATGCCACTCTTGATTCAGGGCACAGCAAGCGCCTTTTCCGGCAACCTAAAGCGGCGCGACCGGTAACTTTTCCCAAAACCTTTCTGTATGGCCTTTTATTCGTAGCACGCGTCTCACGTTTGCTTGCGACAGGGTCCAATTGCCTCGACGCTAATGCACTGAAGGAAGCAATTAAAAGTCAGCCGTGTAATTACAAAGTCGACAACGTCGAGTCGAGGCACTTAAGACAAGCCGCTACAAGGGTAAATTATCAGTGACGCTTAAAACCCTTCAGGCGCTGCTGACGTAATCAGAGCTGGGAGGTTTCATTTTGTTTTTCCTTCAATTTTCCGAAACACGGATTACATACTTTCAGACGGAGCGTTCCAGCGGTGACCTTCAGAGCAGCCTCAAGGAATCGCTTAAAAGACAGAGCGAAAAAAAATCAAAAGGAAAACAAAAAGGGTGGAAGAAACGTAGTAAGCGAATTTTTCTTGCTCTATGGAATGGACGAGTAGGAGCTAAACCTCACGCCTACACATCACCTAAGTGGTGCAAGTAGTGGCTATGCAGAAACAAAAAAATTCGCAGTGGCTTAGCTTGGTTAAGCCCGGTAATTGCGAAAGCAATATCCGTACCTACGCCATGGTACAGCTGGTAGTGTAGCTGGTGGTGGTGCTTGTGGTTAGACTTGTGGTGATGCATCGGTTATACAATCCAATCCAAACCAATCCATTCCAATCCATTCCAATCCAATCCAATTCAATCCATTCCACTCCAATCCAATTCATTCCAATCCACTCCACTCTAATGTAATCTAATCTAATCGAATGTAATCTAACGTAATCTAATCTAATGCAATCAAATCCAATCGAATCGAATCCAACGCCATCCAATCCAATTCAATCCACTCCTATCCAATCCAAGCCAAGTGAATCTAATATAATGTAATCCAATCCAATCTAATGCAATCAAGGTGAAATGAAGGTCAATGGAGGTCACCGCCGCGGCACGATGGTGGTCACCGGCCGCGGCACGGCAACGGCGTGAAGGTGCAAGTAGTATTGCCTTCGCAATAAAATACACAAGTACTTGTGTCTCTTTCCGTGCAACGCACAACTTGGGCGCGACGTTGTATTTGGCTTTGTGGTCATGTGCAAACACAATCGTAACACGCGTATGACTGCTAAGTGATGACGTCCTCCGAACCGGCTAGGAAGCGTCGCATCAACAACGTATCGCACTATGATCGCGACGGATAGGCGTTTTTGCGGAGCTTGAGATGGTGTTGTCCGGGAAAGCAACCAAAAAATGCAGAGTCGTTACATCACGTGACCGCCTTCTGAAGGACGGTCGCATGGAAGTAGCGTGAACGCAATAGCGTCGCAAAACCAATCAGTAGCCGGCAAACTCACGGCACAGATTCGTGCTCTGGCTAGCCAGTGGCCATAGATTTCAGTGAGCTTTCTCAATCTTTACGGTTCCGCGCAGTGACGGAGATTCTGCGACTCACATCTCTTGTTCGCACAGCAAGGTAGAAAGACACGGGGTATTTATCGTTTTATTTATTAATTTTTTGCTGCTTTATTTGTTTATTTTATTTATTTACAGGTACCTTACAGGCCTCCAGGGAGGCACTGAGTAAGGGGGGAGCAATAAATACGTGCAACAGTAGCTAGAAGAAACCAAAAATGCGTAGAAACAAACACTGTTACGTTCTAAAAGCTGATTACAAATTATCACGACAGTACAAAATACATGCAGAAAAACATTGAATAAAAAAAATAGAATATAAATACGACATAATGGTAACGGGAAAAAAAAGAACATGAGCAAATACACAGGAAGGCAAATGGGCTGATAAACAGGGTGTGACAAAAAAAAAAAAAAACAGGCATGACTCGGGCAAAGAAGAAAACGTGCTAGGTGTTATCTATATCATGTTTGACCAGATGATTATGAAACGTGCCGTCGTTGCGCTGCGATGCAATGCATTTTGGAAGATCATTCCATAGACATATAGCACGTGGGAGCGGAGAAAAGTTAAAGGCGTGAGTACTGCCATAAATGCGCGTGTAGTTGAGGTTATTGTGCGATCTGGTTGATGAATAAGAGGATCGTTGCCTATAGGATCTATATGCCAAGAACTACGGTTTTTTTTACTTTTCGACCGATTTCAAACTACACCACTGGGATGTCCGAAGCACAGCTTAGACAAACACCAAACCTCAAAATCTATTTCATCCTTACTGGTCGCACCACAACGAGGGGTAGCAATCATCTTACCGGGCACAGAGTCGTCCTGGTGCTGTAACAAGCTCGGGAACCGAAAACTAGGGACGAATTTCGTCCCCCGAAGGAAAACTGAAAGCGCATGAATATTTGAGCGCGCTCCCGTCTCTGCGGTCGCGTAAGCAGGCTCCGCAAACGAACCCCGAACGATATTGAAACCCGTCATCGCTCCCTTGTCACCCGCAGCCGCTCGTTCCGCACCCCTGAAGCCGTGTCCGTCGCACGAGCACCATACCAGCGTGTAGACGACGGGGCGGAATTAAACGCGGCGATCAAAAGGAAGAAAAACAAACAAACAAAAACAAACGAAGCGCGCATCAACGCGCCGCCGCCACCGAGAAAACAAAACAGAGATAACGGGCCAGGATAAACAATCCGTCGGACACGAGCGGCGGACAATGCCTCGGGTGGCGACGGTTAATTAAGTCGCCGGAGCAGCCGCGACTCGGACTGACTGGGTAAAGAGAAAGTGAACAGGCATCGGCCCGCAAAAGTACAAGCGCAGACATTCAGTTCGCGATACGCACCCCACTCTCTCTCTCTTTCACTTTCACTCTCTCTCCCTCGTCTCACTTTTCTTCGTTCGCCGGGAAGCGTTAAATCGGCACATCCTTTGTAAGCAGCAGCAGAGGAGGAGGATCACCACACAAAAGCCTCCCTTCGAAATGCACGCAGACAAACGACGTGCAGGAAAGACCAACCTTTCATTACAGATCGCAGTCTGCCTTTGTCTTGCCTCCAGCGGGCACCACGAAAAAGCGGGCAGTCAATTTCCAGGCAGACTCATCCACGCCCTTCTCACCCGCTCCTTTCGGAAAATCGCTATAATATGAATGCCTCGGGGAAGGTTCTCGAGGCTCGCCCGAGTTTCTTTCTTCAAAATAAACGGCGCCAGGAAGGAAAAACGGAAAGGGGAAATTCCTAAGCGAATGATGGGAGAAAATAACAAAAATATATATAAAAGGCTTCCTCCGAGCGGGCTTCGATAATGAAGAACTGAGCTCCGGAGGCGCGCCTTTGATCTCCAGACACACAGAAGGCAGGGCTGGCGTATGCACGAAACTCGATACAATGTGCGCATGCCCGGCCCAGCTGGCACGAGGCAGGACATATTGCGCAAGCACACCCGACGCTTTAATGCGAAAGTAACTCGCGTTGCGCAATACCGCGACAAAAAAAAAAAAAAGCCACTGCCAAGGAAAGCGAAATTTAGCACCGAACACCGATCGCTCGCTTTTCAGTTGTGACGAAACCGCGACGCAGCGCACGGAGCAATGCTTTAGTAGCGTTAAATATTTAATCCTGCCCTCCCTTTGAAGCTCCTGTCACACGCTCACTTCGCCGTTCACCTGCTCTTTCGCGATTTCGTCCCCTCGATTAATGGCGAAACCCTCTCCTCATTGGCCCAAACAGGAAAGAACATTCTGTTGCCGACATCAGATTTCAAAGGTTTAAACCTTGCGCGGACACGACACGGAGTTTTCAGGCGCAGGCAGACAAGAAAGCACACGCGAAGATTTCATTTCGAGCAATTCATAACCACTCCTGCGGAAGTATCTACGCACGAACTTATTTAGGAGAAACTAGTGATTGTCTCGAGGCAAATATGAGGGTCCGCGAATCGTTAGCGGAATTTCGAGCGATTCTTGACTGTTTGTACAACCGCCGATTTTTTTTTTCGTATGGAGCAGCCCGCTGCATTCTATAAGCGAAGAAAAAGCCCTACATCACCGTTATTATACCTCTAAAAGACCCCTTCAACTGACGCCGACACGCATTGAACACCAAAGAACTATTGAAGCCACTTTGCAGTATCGCGACTCGTTATATTTCACAAAGAACTGAACCGTGTCGCACACTAAAGCGAGTACCTATCGTTAGACCCACTCAACCAGTCACTGGTAAACCCTGTGGGCTGAAGGAATGCGCAATGGCTCAGCTTGGTTAAGCCCGGTAATTGCGAAAGCAATATCCGTACCTACGCCACGGTACAGCTGGTAGTGTAGCTGGTGGTGGTGTTTGTGGTTAGACTTGTGGTGATGCATCGGTTATACAATCCCATCCAATCCAATCCCATCCAATGTAATCTACTCTAATCTAATGCATTCCAATCCATTCCAATCCATTCCAGTCCAATCCAATCTAATCTAATCCAATCAAGGTCAAATGAAAGTCAATGCTGGTCACCGCCGCGGCACGGCAAAGGCGTGAAAGTGCAAGCAGCATTGCTTTCGTAATAAAAGCGTTCGCCTAAACACGGCTCACTAGTAATGACTACCGACTACAAAAAAAAAAAGAAAAGGCGAACACAAGCAGCGACAAAAACGAGAGCGAAGATAGGGCGACGCTCTCCATACGAAAGTCTTCCGCTCCGAGTTCGTCTTGCGGCTACTCAGCACTCCGCGTGCACTGTTTCTTCTACGCCATCAACTTAAAAAGAAAAGCAGTCAGAGGAGGTTGCTGGGGAGGAAAAGGGAAGGATATAAGGAAAATGGGGAAACGCAGACACAATAACGGAATAAAAAACTCCTATAAAAAGTGCGTGTCAGGCCAGGAGAGGGGGAAGGGAGGGGGGCGGGGGGGGGGGGGGGGCGATTGCTTTAAGGAGTGCCAAATCGGTGGTCCGACAATTAGCCGCGCAGCAGCCTAATTGCCCTCCGGGGAAGACGCGAAGCCCGAACTACCCGTCGTGAGCCAACTCTCCCGCGTTCCCTTTTTCCCCGCTCGTCCCTCCGACAGAGCAACTTTTTCGACTCGCGAGGAGTTAGCGACGCGGGCTTTTAGCGGGGAAGTCGCATTCACTGGCGTCCCCACGCCGGCATCAGCTCCAGGACACACAGCGTTAAGAGGTTGGCGGCCGGAAGGGAACGACGCAGTGCGCGAACACCGCCCACCGCAGGCGAACCTGGCGGCACTTTTCCTTCTCCCTTAGCGCCGAGTGGTAGCGCACGAGACACGGGGTGCTCCAACCGACCTCTCCGGACTTCCTCAGGCTAAAAGTTCTTCCTCCTCTTGTTCAATTTTTCCGACCCCCGGAGACTTCCCAGGAGCAAGCATTCGATCACCCTACCACGGCACACACTTAGGCAGTGCAGACGCCTACTTCCGTGCCTGAAACGCAATGGAGACGGATCACACGCATCGCTGTCCAAGCTACTTTCCATTGAGGGCGGACTGGAAAGTTCGTAAGATGAGGAGGAAGATTCTCCTCACCCTCCACTGATTAGCGACGCGGCGAACTTCATACAAACCTCGTAGAGGCGCTCCGAAGGTAGCCTGGTCGCGCCCGATAACTTCTGTAGACGATGGTACGTTCGACACCTTTAGCATACCGTGTACCGTACTACCATTGCCCTTACCGGAGTACCGGGAGCCTGCGCCTCGGCGCTGCGCTTCCGCAGATCGCCGAGAGGGCGCCAGATGGCGCCAGATACGTGGAAGCTGCGTGCGCGCGCCTGCCAATCGGGACCAATCAGCGCGAGCGCACTGGCAGTGGGCGGGCTCAAGGTGTTCCGGTACGTGGTATGCTGAAGATGTTATTGAACTGTGAGGTCATCGTTGTCACCAAAAACAATATATATATATATATATATATATATATATATATATATATATATATATATATATATATATATATATATATATATATATATATATATATATATATAAACGTCATGAGCACCGTTGAAAACTAGCCGTGCACGGTTCGCGGGAATAGGGCTCATCCGAAAAATTTGGCCGCGCTAAGCAACGAGTGATAACCGTAGCTTTCAAGATACGTCATGCGGCTGGCAAACTTCAGGCTCGCCAGCGAACGCTAAAGAGAAGCTTGCACGAACGCGAATGAATAGGTCACGGTACAAGAAAGAACTGCTGCGCACTTTGAGTTTGAGTGAGTACAAAACAGCCTCCCGTTTTACACTAGAACGTAACTCGAACTTCCGCTCTCGAACGATAGTGTAGTCAGTAAGTACTGCCAACGAGACAAAGGTCCAAAGCAAAGGTTAATCACTCGCTTAGATATCATTGCCATTAGTCACAAGGTAGCTAGGTGATGCAATCACGCTGTGGAGCAAGCGTGGATTGGCTGGAGCGAAATGCATTACTCATTCGTTAGAGGGCAGTGTCATGAGACGTTATGACGTCACAGAGCGCTTTTCTATGACGCGAAAGCCGCCAAGAACGATGGAGCAAGACTTCCCTAAGAAAGTTACAGCCCCTCGAGAAGACTGCCTACAAGCGCTCAAGGCGCTCATAGAAGGCACAAAGAAATTACGGCGCAGAGATCTACGGCTAGGACCGGCCGTTGAACGTTTGAACTCCGACTGCACAAACTAATTCGAACGGTATTCGACAGATATTTACAAACTAAACAATTCAGTCTAGTCGTCGAGCCCGAATAATAAAGAATGAAGGCCTCAAAATTCTCGAATGACACCCGGGGTTCAACAGCAGGACCCCAACAGGACAGGCAAGCCGCGCCTCACTACACGGATGCCACCCAGCTGAACCTTTTCACTCCGGCGTCGGTTGCAAATCAAAGCCCAACCGCCGTAGCGCACGCCAATCCCCGAGGACTAAGGAGCAAAAGTAATAATAGTAAAGTGCTCGAGAGGCGGCTGCTCCCAATTTGCGTGCGAAGCTGCGCCCTGCACGCGCTTTCGCGAGAGCCCCCGAATGACTCAAGAGTCGAGGCGAAGCCGCACAAATTGGGGAGCTCCTTGCATTCAATCATCCGCTGTCGCGAGAATCTCTCGAAATTCTGCGCCGCGATGCGAGAGGGCCTCGGAACCACGAGGAATGGGGGCGCCACTGCGCAGCGGCCTGGAAACCTTGAGTTCCACGGCTTGGCATGCCAATATCGGCGACTCTGCAATCGTGTTCGACGTCACGTCTCAGTGGAGTGCTCGCTAAAGAGCGGTGAGGACGAGCTTACAGTTTGTTTTTGTTTTGTTTTGTTTTTGTTTTCCTGTTCTCCCTCTACAGACCTCTCTGACACGCTCAACGATTCGTTGCACTGGTAAGGTTTTCCTTAATGAGAAAGCGACACAGTACCACTCCGGCTGACACCCAAGAAAGGCACGGACCGAACTCCCACCCGGTAACGAAATTAGGCGGCTGCAAGACTGATGCTGCGCGTATGTCGCAGCTAATGTCTTTATCTACTTGAGAACAAACCATTTCAGATCGGAGCACTCCCAGATTAGTCTACAGTATATGCCACACTACCCCTACACAGTCAGGCTCCGTTCTAGAGTTTCGATTCCTTCGGATGACGGCAACCTTGATACGAAAAAAAAGTGCGGAAAACAGCGAGCTTTCCGTCCAAGCATGACTAAAGAAGAATGCTTAATTTTAAAAGGCAATAAAAATGAAAGAAAACTTCGTATTATTCCCTCTACGAAACGCTCACCTTACTGGTGTTATATTCCTTCACTTTCACGCACACCAACATTGAAATTTTGATTGTTAAATGCGAAAAATAAATAGCCAAGGCTGTTCTTTTATTTCTTCGTTTCCTGTCGGCTTCCTCCCTTTCTACTTTACTTTCTAAGCGCGTATTCTACCTTCCCTATTTCCATCCTAACCTCCTTCCTACCTCCCTTGTATATTTATTTTATTTTTATTTTATTTAGTACATACTGCTAGCCTAATGCTGAGGCTGTTGCAGGATTGGGGCATATGATACAAAGGGAGAAAACAACAGTAAGAAAAGTACACTTAAATTATTGTTATACAGTTCTAGTTGGCACAGTGGAACAAAGAAAAAAAAACTACAGTCAGAGATCATTAGTCACAAAAAAAAAACAAATTGCAGGAGGGCAAAAGTAACGAATCGACAACATTCTGCAGTCAGGGCACAGTTGAAAGCTTTGAAATAAAACTTTCCAGCGACGGGCACTTCACCACGTCATCAGGTAAGGCATATTTCTCCCTTGCTTCATCATTCTTTCCATTCATCTGCGTTTCCTTCCATGCCTTCCCTCTCGCTCCTCCTCCTTTTCCTTTCCTTCCTTCCCTCTCATCGTCCTTGCTTCCTACCTTCCCTCCCGTCCTTCATCCCTCTGGCTCTTCCCTGCTTTTCTTTCCTTACTTGCTTTCCATTTTCCCTGCCTCCTTCATTCTCTCTCGTCTTTCACCTCTCTGGCTCTTCCTTGCTTCCCATCATCCCTGCTTGCTTCCCTCCCTCCCGTCCCTCATCCCTCTGGATCTTCCTTATTATCCTTTCCTTGCTTCCAATCTTCCCCGCTTCCTTCCTTCTCTCTCGTCTTTCCCGTCCCTTGCCCTTCCATGATTTCCTTTGTTTGCTTCACATAATCCGAGCTTCCTTCCTTCCCGCCTGTCCATCATCCCTTCGGCTCTTCCTTATTACCCTTTCCTTGTTTTCCATCTTTCCTGCTTCCTTCCTTCTCGCTCCTCTTTCACCTCTCTGGCTCGTCCTTGTTTTCTTTCCCAGCTTCTCTGCACCTTTCCTTCTGTCTCGTCCACCTCTCTGGCTCACCCATGCTTTCCTTTTTCCCATCTTTCCTGCTTCCTTCCTTCTCTCTCCTCTTTCATCGCTCTGAATCGTCCTTGTTTTCCTTCCCATATTCTCTGCATCCTTCCTTCTTTCTTGTCCACCTCTCTGGCTCATCCACGCTTTCCTTCTCCCCATCTTCCCTGCATCCTTCCATCTCTTCTGCCTTTCATCCCTCTAGCTCCTTTTTTTTTCTTTCCTTCCTTCATTTCAAGCTTATTTCCCCGCTGTGGATATTCACTTCCTTCGCCTTCCTTGTGCCGCCATTTCTTTCGTCCTCGCGCCCTGTTTCGCCTCCTTCCTATCTCACCCCTTCCTTCGCGCTCTCTCTACACTGCTACCTCATTACAGACAAAAGTCCGTCTCCTCAAATCACCGTCTCGTGCCGATGAAATCCATTCTCAGTTCGGCCGAAATAAAGAGATCCACGGTTGCCAAAGCGCGCCGAATGCCAAACCGAGACAGCACTCAAGGAAGACGCAAACAGCGCCGTGAAATAAAAAGATGAAGCTCGGCTTTCGGACCGACTGACGGTCTTTTTCGGGCGCCGGTAATTACCGAGCGAACCGAATAAACCTCCTCGCCGGACAAAGCAACCTGGCCGCGGCGGCGAACCAACAAAGCCGCGTCCAAGGAGGAACCTGTGAGTAAAGAGGCTCTTCCTTTGAACTCTCGAGGCCGGGCCCGCGCAAGCGGACGCGTGACGACGCCCGGCAAAAAGCCCCGAAGCCGCCACTACCATCCGGTCATAAAGAGACCGAGCCAGGTAGCCAGCGCGCCCTTTCGGAGCTCTGATTAAAGACCGCAGGAGAAGCGGGGGAGCCCAGGAAACATGCCGCCGTTCCGGACGCGCATCCTCCCGGACATAGTTCGGGATCTCGCACAGGACATGAGTGTATCTGAAACCCAAGCATAGAATGCCTAAAGCTTCCTGTTTTCCCGCATTACACCACCTCTCTTTCGCTCTCTTTCTCCCTCTTCCACTCTCTCCGGAGGTAAGCGGAACGCCTCGCACACTTCAGATGAATCACAGTCGCCGCTGCCGCCAGGCTCCGATCCACACGTCGGGCTTTCCATCTAGCGTGCAGTGTGTTGGAAGCTATGCAGTCCTGAGCTTATAGACGCTTCACTTCGTCACTCCTACTCGACCGGATGTCAATGCCAGGAGTTCTCCAATGACATCAAAACGATGAAATGTCCTCAAGTGCACGCAACGAATATGAAAACATTGGAGTAAGTGGTGATCGCATGTCGTCATCAGCGGCAACGCCTAAAATCCCGGAAATACAGCGCTTGCATTTCTCGCCTCTTCTAACACACCTCCCCCATTTTGCCAAAAGCGCGACGTCAAGGGGAGTGACGTACGTGGTGGGCGAAAACACACATTTGAAGCTCCTCAATTCGCTTTCTGGATTTCACAGACACATAAACACAAGAAAGTCGGTGGCACTGCCTTCTGCGATGGCTAACACATGCCCCACAAAGCTGCCAGAAGCCTAACGTTATGCCTAAAACGCTGATGGCGTACGCCAAGAGATGACTATTTAGAAATGCTCCGAGTTCCTTACTCCGAACTGGCGACGGACTACACCAGGCCACGCGCGTGAACGTAGACTATTGTAGCGACCTATAGCCTCGCCAACACTGCACGCTAAACGGGAAACGTATAGGGAATATCTCCCAGGCGAGCTGTCCTCGAGCACATTGGATAAGGCGACTGATGTAAGAAAAGCGGCGCGCAAAGTAGGTTTCGTATCCCCTTCACATCACTTTCTCCTTGATGCGAGTTCGGCTACCACACAGGCCAGCACCCCCCCCCCCTTTCCCCCGCCAACCATCCTCCTCCTCTACAGATGGAGGCACATCCTCTCTGATCAGAGACGGCCGCCGTTGACGAGCACGAACCGCAAGAGGACCAATGGGATTGGGAGAAGGGGGCGGAGGAAGTTCGTTCTCCACTGCCAGATTTCCTCGCGGGAATCAACGTCGAAGTGCGCACCCACGGCTTCCGCCCCTTTTCTTCCAATTCCTTCCTCGTCAACGTATATTTGATGGACTCCAGATGACAGGGCTGCTTTAGAATAGTATATGCGGGGTACGCCTACGCACACATATATAAGGCAGGATATTACGGCGGAAATAAGCCGGAAGCCGAAGGCAAGCGACATCTTTGAGTTTTTTATAGGTTTTATTGATACGTTGATTTTATCCAAAAGCATATTCCGGTTGATTTCATATCTGCGAATGATTACATATCAAACACACCAGACAGCAGTAAGGCGGCCAAAAATTACAGAATTCCGCCTGCCTCGAAATCGAATGCGGAACCCGGAAGAAAGGGTTTTTCTTTCGTTTACGGCAGCCCGCAGAAGCGGAACCCGTATGCTTTCACAAAGAGCCAGAGCAGAGCCAGTGCGCACGTGTAGGTCGCAGATGGCGCCAAGTACCCGGCAGCTGTACATACGCCTGCGGCGTCAGAGCGAATGAGCGCGAGTACAATGGCGGCGGCCAGGCTCCCAGTATTACGACAGCAGAAACACGCCACACGGTATGCTAAAAGTGTCTATCTAGGCACCGTAAAGGACAACATGCTTTAGAGTCATCTAAAGTCCGCATTATTTTCATATAATTCGGAGATAATTTTCAAGGTGCGGCCCATACAGAAAATGAAAAGTATAAATGCATTTTTTTTTCTCAATTACCTACTCTAAAACGGGGGTGCGGTGTACACGGGTGCGCTTTACACGTCCCTGCTCACCGCTTTACACGGGTGCGCTTTATACGGGTGCGCGTTACACGGGTGCGCGTTACACGGGTGCGGCTTTACAGGGGTGCATATACAGGGGTGCATATACAGGGGTGCATATACAGGGGTGCGGCTCATAAAGGGGTGCGGTTCTTACATGAGATTATACTGCTCGTAGGTATGCGAAGAATATAAACACTCCAAACGACAAACGCACGATATGAACGGTCCCCAACCGGGAGATTTTAGGGCGTTACACATGTCTCACATGATCCCATGACGGTTCCGTAAACCCGATACGTCACCGAACCTTGAGTGCCAGTGACTTCATATTGATGCAACAGGTCATAAATCTTGATTACATACAGCGCCGAAGGTAACATTGCGTCTGTTATGGCAGGGTCTTAATAAAGCTTGGCTGACATAACGCGCCCTATGCACTAGAAACGTACGTGTCCAATAGGTTTATCGCTCAAAAATAAGAATTGTTAAATATCTTCACACGTATTAAGTGAACGACTGTTATGGCGTCCTTATCCTCATCGCTTGTCGGGCAGGAGAGGCGTCGAGAAAGGTGCAACGCACATTGTAAGAGCACTTTTTTTTTCTCAGCGCGAGACACGAGCACAGCTTTTGAATGCAGGATATCCAGCTGATGCCGTTTTCTTTTATGCACTGAAATTTCTTTCGATATTATCACTGCAAAAGTGCTCGTGCGCACGAAAAGCAATACATGTTGCCACCTTAATCCATCGCTGGTCGAGAGAGTTGTGAACGCAGAAGTTTACTTGTGGAATGACTACGATTAAAACCTGATTTAAATTGTTATTATGACGTTGTCGCACCACTGTAATGTCACTTTGACATAAAAGGACGAAAATTAATAAAACTATTAAGCTGAAAGAAAACTGGGGTAATCAGTTAGGAATCGCAAAAACGACTCTTGGGTAGCGAGTCAGACACGCCAGCAATGGGGGCACTGAGTAACGTTCGTTCGACATGGTTACAACGAAACCTTGTGTGTCTTGTGGTGTGTCACGTGGTCTAGTGTGCCTAATGGTGTGTACTACTGAGCATGTGTAAAGCTTTAACTGAACACTAACACCGTCGCGTAAGAAAAAAATCTCGTATTAAAGCGTTTTGCACAAGGGATGGGCCTCTGCTTTCCACATCTCTCAAAACAGAAAAAAAATTTAGAGGCGATCAAACGAACTGACGCTAAGGAAATTCGACAACATTCCTCTCTCGGTCGTTAATATATTCCAAATCTGAGTTTACTGCCTTTCAATCACCAACCCATTCCAATTCCGATTCTATTCTCATTCCGACTACGCAACTACTCAAAATGTGTCATAACGATAGATCACGGCCAGTCTTCATACAACTGCCAATGCAGTGGCAAGGCAGAGGTTGAGGTGTCCAAGGCGGTGAAACCTATCACTTGTGAACCTATGGGTTGGGAACCATTTATGACACCTCCTCTCTGCATTCTGAGGTAAACTGAATTAATTAGTCATGTTGGCTCTATTAGCGCATAAGTAGCTACGGCTACCTTGCGCCAAATAAAGTCGTGTCGAAATTTCTGTTACTTTACCTGATAGGCCACCTGGGAAGGTGCATTTCCGCTTCTTTCAAGAGCAAACCGCGACGACACTCACCTGCAGGAAAAGAAAGAGGAAAAAGATAATTAAAATTTGCCCTTGGCACCTGAAAATAATGCATGACCACAACATCTGACAAGAGCGAAAAAGGTAAAGAAGCTGTTTAGACTGTATGGCGTATCTCGCATCGCCATTTAGTAGATGCTTCTAGTAGCAAGAGGTCTAATTATCGACATGGTACATGTAACGTCATCCCAATGACGATAATCTTGTAGTGAGACTTATCCTGTGCACATATATTGATCCAAGATATCTTTTTTCTTTTCAGGTCTCAGCCTTTATTGCTTCTATTTGCGTAGAGGTATTATTTTTTAAAACTTTTGTAGCTGTATTCAACAAGCTTCCACGATGCAACAATAAAAAAAAAAAACAAGCAGGCAGGACAACCTGCAGCCAGGCGCAACGTTCAAATCACCTCGCGAGAGACACTAGGAATCGGTAACTGGAAACAACCAACGCCATAACCAGAAAAAAAAAAAAACAGTAACTAAGGCAGCGCTGAAAGCAATAGAACGTTCAAATTCCGCTCTCGCATTTGCCGTCTCCGCTATCTCAGCGCTGCGGTACTGTCAACCGCGTTTACAGAGTTATCGCTCAAAATGCGTCGTTAAGCACCGTCATTTCTTGTACTCCACGAGACGCAGACGACAGTAAAAAAGAGAGAGAAAAGCAACGCAGAACGCGTCATGAAACTGGAAAGCACATGAAAAATAAAAACAAACGGCGACAGCTATCATTACGCCAAGAAAAAAAGATGCCCAGACTTAGCTTGGTTAAGCCAAGAATGCGTTGCATACTGCGCGGTCTTTTTGCGCGAGGTATTGCTAGGCGGCACTCGATTTTCTCACCAGCTTTTCCTCCGTGACGTATGGATGGATGGATAGGAGCGCCCCCTTTGAAACGGGGCGGTGGCAACCGCCATCATGCTCGGCCTTTTTTTTTTATCCTGATTTTTTTGTCTTTTTTTCTTTTTTGCCTTTTTTTCCTGTTTATTGTGTTTGCAATTCTCACCAAGAATCGCCATCATCTTTACCTACGGTTTTTCCTCCGGCTGTCGTTACGTCACGTCACGTGGTTTGGTGGCTGCCCGGCCGCGCCCAAGGGCTGAACTGAGTGATTGCAATATGCTACGCATAAAAATCAAAGGGACCTCCAATTCCAATTAGTGTTTAAAATGAGACTGCATTAGCAGCTGTTGATGCAGTCACCAGAAGTAAAGTTATTTCCGATCTGAGTCGTGACTTCAGTTCCTTTTAGCCAATGTGAATGATCCTGCTTGGTGACGTCACGTGCTTCCCGCCAATGAGAATTACCCGGTCTGTCGACGTCACTTCCCTCCAGCCAACTAGCCAATGGGACTACTCCGGTCTGGTGACGTCACCTTCCTTTCCATCCAATAGTGTGAGTTTACCTTCCCAGGACACATTTCCTTCTTGATTAAGGTTTTATTGCTCTCGCATTTAAAAAAAAAAAGGAGGCTGTATATGGCTGAACGAAATTAAATAATAAGTAGAAAAGACGACTGCGGCGAACTCGTGAAGGAACAACTGTTGGAGCTCGCATTATTATAGGAAAACGCAAAAATTGATGTAAGTTGGAGTAGCAACGACAATTCTCCCAGCGTCAGCGACGCGATAATGAACCCCTTCCGCGAATCCGTCACACGGAGACGGCTGGAAAAAAAAAAAGGCTGGGAACGCACGAACACCGCACAGCACGGGAAGGACACCAACGGCACAAGAAAAACGAACGCCTTTTTGAGGCGTTCCTTCTCCGTTCGCGCACCACATCAAACACTCCGCGCGCGGAGTAGCCGAAGAGGCGCCGCGTTTCCCCGAAAAACTCCATCTAGACCCCAGGCTAGGCCTAGTTCGAGCCAGTTGCGAGAGAACGAAAGAGAAGCAAAAAAATATAGCAAAAAAAAACGGGGAAAAAAGGGAGAACAACGAAGCCCAGAAGAACAGAGCGAGGAGGAGGAGGAGCAGGGGTCTCCGCCGAGAGACATTCGTGGGTCATAATTCATGGCGCGAACTTAATCACAGCCTCGGGAACGTCGCCGACGACGAGTGGCCCTGGCTGCTGCGCGACCCGCGAGGAGAGAGTGGGGACGCGCGGCCGTGCTCAGCATCATCGCCCCGGGAGCAATGCCGGCGGGGGAGTGAACGGGGGGGGGAGTGAAGCGGGGGGGGGGGAGAACGGGGGGGGGGGGGGGGGGGCAGAAAATGGCGGTGCCGCGTGGCCACCAATGGAAGACAAGGAAGCAAGCGGGTAGGAAAAGCGCGACGCTACTCGAGTTTGCTGCAGCAACTCGCGAACTGCTCTGGAGGCCAGGAGCACAAAGTATACAGGGTGTCCCAGCTAAATGTAACCAAACTTGTAAAAAAGACGAAGTGTCCTAGTCCAGTGAAACCAACTCAGAGTTGTTCATAGTCGCGTGACCTAGTCTTGAGTATTTTTTTCGCTCTTCAAAGTTCATTAATTCGTTAAGTTATTTTAGCTAACTTTTTAATTATTGACTTCATGAAGAAAGTGTCAATGCAAAAGTTCTAGATCACCTCGAAAAACAGCTAGTAGTGCTGTTTCCGTCAAGTTAAGATTTATGTAGCTTCATTTATAGGCCTTAAAAGAAAGTTGTCACGTGACCAGCTGCTCGCTCACTCCTCTGCCCCAATGTGCACCCAAAGTCTCATCGAGGAGAGGACTTCAGAAAAAACGGATTTTATTCTTTAAGGCGCGTCTCGGGACGTTGAAGTGGCACAGTTGTCATGTGGAAGCATTTTCTTATTGTCCGGGTTATGGTTAAAGGCCGGCAAAAAAACTGCTTTACGTAAATATTACTTTGCTGCAAATGTCTCAGTAAGCTGTTTCTCAAAGCGATCTACAACTTTTACTTTCACACTTTGTTCCTCAAGTCAATAATTAAAAAGTTAGTTAATTAAGCATAACTAATTATTCAACCTTGAAGAACGAAAAAAATACTGCACACTAGGTCACGGGACTCTAAGCAACCCTCATTTGGTTTCAGACAGCTAGGACGCTCCGTGTTTTTTGAAAGCTTGGTTACATTTAGCTGGGACACCTGGTATATTAATGAAAAAAAAAATCAGCAGAGACGCTTAAGTATGTTAATGCGAAAGCATGTTATGGACGCAAGACGTAGACGTTTGGTTACGGTTGGAAACCTGAGTTTATTTCAGGCAATCAGTCTGTTTTTTTTTTTCGAAGCATAACACCACTCACACACATGCGCGAGCGTATGAAACCCCCTGGAACACTGTACGACGAACGGTTGTATCGCACTTTTGACAGGAAATACTGGGAAGGCATACAACTGAAGGTGCATATGTCTTCAGCTCGAATCCCTGTCGCAAGCGAGCCTCCAACTTGACTAGCACGTGTAAGCTACGTGCAGCGAGAAATCATATGACACCATCCAGAATGCTGCACTGCAAACGGTTGCGTCACAATTTTGGAACGAATGCTACCACATGAACGGCTCCACACGAAGTATGCTCAAGTAAAACTCTAGTTTGGGCGAGTTGGTTCATGATGAAATAAAAACTGGTATGGCGCAAGAAACGGGGACACAGAAGAGGGGGGCGTCAGTCCTGTGTTTTGTGTGCCTTCTGTGTCCCCGTTTCTTGCGCCATACCAGTTTTTATTCCACACGAAGGTAGGCCAGTGGCGGGTATGTATAGAGGAACGCCATGTACAGGCCTCTCTGAAGTGGCGGTGCTCAGCTTGCTGTGTGCGTCATACGGCCGCTTGATGACGTCACCATATTTTGCTTGCCATCACTGAGATTTTCTGTACCATCTTCAAGTACAGAGACACACACACGCGCGCCGCCGGTTTTTCTCGTCATGGGACTAGCAATGATTTCGCATTAATAAACAAAAAAAACGGATGGTGTAGGTGTATCCGGCGGCTCAAACTACTCGAGCTCGTCGTGAACGGTGGCGCCGACAAGCGGCGAGAGGTAGCAACTCAAGTGGGAGCTGCTGTATGTTTCGAAGACCACGCTTTTGCGAAAGTGCAGGCATGCATACAATCCCAGAAGGCACAACGAACAGCGAAACTAGCTGTCAGTACAAAGCAAACAGCTGCACGTTTCGGAGAACAAGACCTCAGGGTTCCTCTTCTCACAGAGCATTCATTCGGTTTTACCTTTATACTTCAATCCATTCAATAGAGAGTTATATTTCTGAATTTCACAGCGAATTACAAACGCTGTTGTTGCTGATGTTCAAGAACGGAATGGAAGATAAAGGACCACATGCAGGGAGCGCCAAAAGGGCCTCAAAATAGCCACAAGATCGATTAATTAGGCCCCGATTAAAAAAGGCTGAGGCTTAACTTGGTTAAGCCTGGAGAATGCGAAGCATCATCGTGTCGCGTAATTTGGAGGCGCACAACCACAGCGACGGCGCGAGGTGGGCCCCCGTTTCTCCACTGTCGTGACGTCATCGTCTCACGTGATTTGGAGGCGCACAACCACAGCGACGGCGCGAGGTGGGCCCCCGTTTCTCCACTGTCGTGACGTCATCGTGTCACGTGGTGTGACGTCATGTATCACGTGATTTGGAGGCGCACAACCACAGCGACGGCGCAAGGTGGGCCCCCGTTTCTCCACTGTCGTGACGTCATCGTGTCACGTGGCGTGACGTCATGTATCACGTGATTTGGAGGCGCATAACCACGGTGAAGGGCTGAAGTGGTAGCTAAAGTAGTATGCTTCGCATAATAATCTTGGTCTGATGCAGGCTGCAGAAACTGCGAGCAGAAATTCTGATAGCCTGAACGAGTCCAGAATAAGCGCCATGATAGCCTTTTCTCCGTCTTCCAATAACGACAGAAACCCGCTCCCGCTCACATCACAAATGCTAGCACAGTGTGCGCGTGGTTGCGAAGGCACAAAGGAGTCTCTTGGTTATAAACACAAAACGAATATGAATCCTCTTGGAGGGGCAGTAGATGGGTCAAGTAAACGATGCAGTACACGAGAGCCAAGTTCCATCAGTGTTAGTAAACCCAGAAGAAGTAATGTAATTAAGTGCCGCTCGAAACGACTGCCATCCGTGATATATAAAAAGTAAAATGAGAAAAGCAGTTGATCTAAACAGAAGGCTACAACGGTCAAAAGGGACAGCCTACACGTTCAAGCTCACCCTCACGACATCGTGACTTTATTTATAAGCAAGGCAGATTTTCTCCCTGAGATGAAGACATATCCTTAGAACTTCCTCACAGGACTTTAGAGAGGCCTAAGTCTGTTATCTAAAGTAATCACTATCGAACACATATCTGGAACAAGGAAAATGAGGGCCACCTGAAAGAACACTCCTGCGGCTGAGGTATTTACTGCACTGCACTGAAGAAGAACGGCGAAGCCCACTGTACACTAGGGAGCAGTATTGCGCGAAAGCCCTCTGCGACCTCTAGGGAGCAAGCGAAAATAATAACGAACCGTGACCTAGAACGGAGAGGGAAGAAGACGTGACAGTTGACAAAGGGTCACTGCAGCGTAAGGACGCACGGCCAGCCAACGGAAGAAACTAAC
>NC_143012.1:30531279-30665446 GCF_055824585.1 Amblyomma mixtum | reverse complement strand
CTCGGAAGGACGGCCGACGCCGCTCCGTCGACCGCCACTTCGCCACAACAGAGTGTGTTCTTCCACATTTAAACCAAGCGCTACAAAAATAAGACCGAGATGAAAAATGACTACGTACCGCCTCGTCCACGTCTTCTCTGGCTTGTATCTTGTAGAACTTGATTTAAATATGGAAGTCTGCCAACCTGCCCAGTTTGCCTTCCCATACTTCAGTTTATAAATTTGGTCGCCATCGTGCAGTCAACCTGCAGCACCATAGAGAAACATGGTAGCACTATGGCACCTGGCCGTCCGGGCCGGGCCGGGCAGGGCACGTGGCTGGGCCAAGCCGTCCTCTTTTTCGGCACGTGACCAGGCAGCGCGTTCAACGTATCTCGCTGTATTCATAAGCTCCCTCTCACTACCTGAAAAGGTTGGTTGGTTGGTTTATAAGGTTTAACGTCCCAAAGTGACTGAGGCCATGAGAGACGCCGTAGTGGAGGGCTCCGGAAATTTCGACCACCTGGGGTTCTCCAACGTGCACTGACATCGCACAGTACACGGGCCTCTGGAATTTCTCCTCCAAAGAAATTCAACCGCCGCGGCCGGGATCGAACACTACCTGAAAAGTGCGCTTGCCTACTCTTCCGCGGCCTTTGCAAACTTACGCTGCGCAAGACGAACAGATGAAGGACGATGAAGACCATGACATCCAACACACAGCGCCAGAGAGGCCACCAGTCAGAACACGCTGCGTGGGAGGCTGCGACGATAATTGTGTGGTCGAAGGTATCGGAGAACCAAGTTACTCTGATTGCATTGCAGCTGGTTCGATTCCCACTCAGGGCGCAATTTCGTTCTGCTGGATACCACATGGACAGAAAGTTTCGGATGAATTCGGCTTCATGCTCGAATTCATACCCTGAAGATACCCTGAAATGATCAACATTCCACGCAAATCCCTCCATGGCTAAGAAGAACAAAACCACAAAAGACCATGCATTCTATCGAGTCTATCTTCTTCGTGCACTGCTTGATCTTCGTATTCTTTTAAGATTACGATCCCGGGCGCGGCGGTCGAGTTTCCAAGGAGGTGAAATTCTAGGGAGTACCCGGGTTCGAACCCGATCGCGGCGGCCGCGTTTCGATGGAGGCGAAACGCAAGAGGCGCCCGTGCGCTGTGCGATGTCAGTGCACGTTAAAGATCCCCAGGTGGTCGAAAATATTTTCCGGAGACCTCCACTACGGCACCTCTTTCTCTCTTTTTTCTTCCACTCCTACCACCTTTCCTTCCCTTACGGCGCGGTTCAGGTGTCCGCCGATGTATGAGATACTGCGCCATTTCATTTCCTCAGAAACTAATTTACCAATTTCATTTTACCGTGCGCTGTGCGATGTCAGTGCACGTTGAAGAACCCCAGGTGGTCGAAATTTCCGGAGCCCTCCACTACGGCGTCTCTCATAGCCTGAGTCGCTTTGGGACGTTAAACCCCCATAAACCATCTTCCAAGATTACCCGGGCACCACAGATCCCCTATCTTGCTGTACCTGCGCGGCCATATATTTAGTGTACGCCCACGTGGCCGCATATAGTATATACATAACGCCGTTGAAGTCACGGCTGATCTTTTACCGCTGTCCATCTGAGCTCTGCGGCGAGGACGAAAGAATGATGCCACGAAGTTCGGCCCAGAAAATTAGTGCAAATATAGAGTTCCAGCTCCAGAATGTTCTACAGTCTCCGTCAAAAGTATACAGCCCAAGGGGTTTGCTTCTAAGCTATCTAGCGGGGCTCCCTGGAATATCAAGCAGTCCAAAGCTTGGCAGGATTGAGGACTCGAATCCATTTATACTTCGAGAGAGTACGGTCCCTGAGTATGCATAAGCAGGAACGCTGAAGGTCTCGCAAGCAAACCCTTTGGGCTGTATAGTTTTTACGGGGGGGTGTACGCCATAACTCGAACAAACTGAAATGTTACACCCATAGAGTTTCTTACTATTACCTAGAGGGAAAGCTGGCAGCCCGTCTATGGGAGTTTGCATCGAGGCCCCTCGAGACCACTTCAGCCACCATGGGCGCTCAAAGCATCATGGGGCGGTGAGCTACTTGTGGCGGAACTGCAACTTTTGGCCAAAAAATAATAGAAAAATAAAGCTGTTTGATAACTACAAACGTCCTAATATTCAATATCTTGTCTAATGATTGCAAGAAACGAGCAGAAAAGCATTTAAGTGCAAAGTTTGCCCAAAATTAGAGACGACTCGCTCTCCTATTGGCCTAGTAATGAACACTATAGAAACTAATATTTCGTACTTAACAGGCGCACTTTTAGTAAATATGTTTTCAAACAAGATGTTGTCGCTTAAATACTATAAGAGGTTTTTTAATGGCATTTCGGAAAAGTGAAACCTTTTATTGGCGTCGTGTGTCGTCGCGTTTTCACTACTATGGGTTTTGCCCACTGCGTTCGCGGGAAAGTCGTCTGCGCACACACGAACAGCGTTTTAGGAATTAAAAATTTTAGTAGTGCCACTCCATGTTCCCAAAAAACTACGACTGTCTCGCAACAAGTAGCTCACCGCCCCATGATGCTTTGGGCGTCCATGGTGGCTGAAGGGCAGCGCCGCCAGCTTTCCCTCTAGGTAATAGTAAGAAACTCTATGGTTACACCACAACGTTTACCTTGGATCACGCAGAGAAACAAAAGGTTTTCTCTCCCGTATCCTGTCACGTGCGATAACCGGGAAACAGTCCCTGCTATACTTTTCTTTGTCCCAGAACCAGCCGTAAACACCATACGCAAGCCCGCACACGAAAGAACAACTTTCTGCGTTGACAGCTCATCGTTCAAGATGGCGGCCATCATCCATCTCGGGACAAAAATCGCCCACATGCGCCGCATATCGGGCCGACTTGGCACCCGCCACGATTAACCATCTTGTAAAACAACCTGGAAATGGCCGATAAAAGCTGACTGCGCGCTTGGCTCGCGGGCGGGACGTTGCGTTCTCGCGGAGGCAATCCATCTCGAAGCGCGCCTATTTTTACCCCCCAAGGGCGAAAGTAAGCTTAGTGTGTATGCACACCTCGAGGCACGGGCAGCTGCTCGGATATACGGTTTCCGTGCAGCAGCTGCTGGCGCGTGCAGACTTGACTAAGAGCCGCGCTGAGAACGAAAGCAGCTGCCTTTCATGGACGTCTTCCTCGAGAGACACTCGTCAACTTGCTTTCATCCGTAGCGCAAAAGAAAAAGAAAAAGCTGGGTTTTCTTTGCAACCCCCCCCCCCTTCCTCCCATCCCTTCATTCCTCTCTCTCCCTCCGAAGAAGTCACAGCGATAGCTGTGCCAGAGCACTGTCCTCCTCTCCATATAACTGGACCTGCTACCAAGCCAACCTGAGATCGCATTTTGTGACGCTTCTTTCCCAGATTCATTCTTTTGCACACCACTGGTACCTGTGGCTTGTGACGTCACTACCGACAGGTAGATAGATAGATAGTACTTTTATTCATGCCAGTTCTCATACAACATAAATCAGGCCCACCGAATTCTCAAAGGGCTTGAGTGGCGGCGCCTGGCAGACAGCGAACATTGATAAAACAAAGGAAAATAGAGACGTTGCAATGAACTTGGCAAAAAAAAAAAACTAAACAACACAGAGGAACACATATAGAGACATAACTATTACAACATCAAGAGCGATGACAGTAATATGAAATTAAGACAGTAACATTATATGAAATAATTATGGGGCAAGAAGTGACGCGGAGACATCGCAAAATTTCACGATCATAATCGTCATCAGCCTCACTACGCCCACTGCAGGGCAAAGGCCTCTCCCATGTCTCTGCAATTAGCCCTGTTCTTTGCCAGTTGCGGCCACCGTCCCCGCAAACTTCTTAATCTCATCCGCCCACCAAACTTTCTGCCACCCCCTGCTAAGCGTGCCTTCTCTTGGTATCCACTCCGTTACACTTAAGGACCAGCGGTTATCTTGCCTTCGCATTACATGCCCTGCCCAAGCCCATTTCTTCCTCTTGATTTCGACTACGATGTCATTAACCCGCATTTGTTCCCTCACCCACTCCACTCGCTTCCGATCTCTTAACGTTACACCTATCATTTCTCTTTGCAAATTTACATACCGCAAAAGGTAAGTGACGTAAAGACTAATATCTAAAGCAGTGTCAAGTAGATGGGTTTCCAGTATTCTGCGTTGTGTATTGCGGATGGTTTTGCTGGAGTCGGTATACGAGTAGATGCTGATGTTAGTGGTCTGGTGTTTTGTGCGCAAAGATACAAATACCTAAAAGTTAACAGAACACCAAGGAAAATCGCACGGTTTTACGGTGTCGGACGTGCGTGAGTAACTAAGTTGTGCTAGGGAGCGGGCTGTTGCAACTGACCATACGCCTGCCCATAGCCAGCGCATTATCGGCGTCGGTAAACAGCGGACGCGTCGTGGGTCGTAACAGAGAACTTTCTCAGTTACCTTTTGGCCAGAAAAAACGTTATCCACGCGGCCTACCACGAGGGCTTGAAGAGAACAACACAACGGCGAGTTGACGGGCCAGTCGATTCTGCATGGTATACGAACAGCGCAGTGCACAACGACAAAAGGACAGGACAGCGCCCATGGGACTCTCATAGTTTCTGAAACTTCGCTATTGTGCCTTGAGCTGTACATTCACCTTCCACTGTGACCTTCCACAGAAGCCAGCAATGGACGACTTATCCCTTCGTGTACATGGCCGTCATAAAACAGAATTCCCCGTCGTGTGAAAAAAAAAAAAATCGTTACGAATTAAGGGGCTGCCTTCAAGGAAACAAGGGGTGGGGGAGTGTACGCCCCCTCCTTATGGGGTGTGTATGGAAATCCCTGGTAAGAAATCCTCGCTCACTTCGCTTCCGTTCATGGCCTTCCAGGCGCCAGGCGCACTGCTTCGAGCGTCGAGAACACAGCAATTCAACCGAGGGACGCTCCTTCTACGGAGGCTGTCATGATGGTGCGAGGCAGCTTAAAAGCTTTGCTGAAGTGACAGTGCCTTCGCGCAGGCTTTTAGCGCCTCCACTCTGCAGACAAGTGAACTGGCGCGCAATATGTGGGGGGGGGGGGGGGGGGGGCACGAGGCAGAAGCCTGCGCTTCCCTCGCCTCACAGAGGAGGCTGGTGGAATGGGCGGAGAAGGTCGCCAGAGGTGATGGACTGATGGCCGCCACCCGGGATTAGGAACCAAGCCAACTAAACCAACCCTAACGCCTTTCCTTACTTGGTTCATCAATAAAGCTTTTACCTACCTACTCTTCCCTCGTTAGTACCGTTTACTATTACTATTTAGACCACGAAACTGAAAATAGGTATACAAGACAGACCAAAGTTTCCAAAGAAATCCGGAACCGTTTTACTTTATTGTTTTCTTCTTTCGACTGACTGCCGCTACTTTTTAAGCCTCGTTAAGACGAGGTTCCCAGAGCAATAGCACAGGAGTGCTAGTCTCCACGCTCAGCCTTCGCAGTGGTGCACGGAACTGAATATCGAAACGCGTCCAAAGTTCGCGTCTTACCTAACGACGCATTCACAGAAGCGCCTTCCAGCGAGCCATTCACCGAGCGGCGTTTTGGGGTCGCGAACCTGCTCGCTGCGAGCAACACCACATATACGCAACCAGCTCTTGCGTCCGCGATGGCTGAATGATGGCGGCGGCCTTCGGCACTGCCCTCGCACTAACCGGCCTGTCGCGCCTCGGGACGACACAATGGCTACGGCGTCCATTAGGCGTTGCTCGCCAGGAGACGGGACATTCGGGGATGCACCTATAAAGCCTTAGAGTGCTTGTTATAACGTTGTGCCCCACACCGTAGCACAGACATCACGAAATTGGTTCAGTGACGATGGAGGCGAAATTCTAGAGGCCCGTGTACTGTGCGATGCCAGTGCACGTTAAAGAGCCCCAGGTGGTCGAAATTTCCGGAGCCCTTCACTACGGCGTTCCTCATAGCCTGAGGCGCTTTGGGACGTTAAACCCCCATAAACCAAGCATATATGGGAATAAAAAGGGAGTAACTCCTTTTTGTTCCTTTCACTTTACAGTGTGTGCGCAAAGCTGGCTTAGAAAAGTAGGTTTAGCTGCACCGCCATGACTGGACAGCGAGTGACACTTGCTATTTGTATCCTACAGGCTTACGTATCCGATATATCCATCTCTCTCAGCAAAAGACCGTGTACTCCAGTTCTGGACCATAAAAAGGAACACTTTCGGTTTATCCGAACCGAAGCTACAGACCCTTCAAAGTCATCTGTGTTTAAACAAAAATTAGACCGATAATTCGAACCCTACACCCTTTTCCGCATTCATTTCTAATGCGTTATCATAACTGCCATCACTCGCTCAAAATCTGCCCGTCCGGTGCTGTATGACGCCACCAACCTCCGGAAGATTCTCCTACCCGTCCACCTTCCTACACCTACGTCAGCCCTCTACAATCCTCCACCCAGCACCAAACAATCTACCTTCACCCGACAGAGGCTGCAGCCACCACCAGCCAACCCAGCTACACCCAACCGAAGGTCCTACCCGCCACTCATACACTCACTTCTGCCCATATAGGCGTGTTCACTCCCATATAGGCGTGTTCTTGTTCAGATTGTACAATTCAAACACGCTATGGAAAGACGACAACCAATACTGCTAACGCAGATCAGTCGCATCACCTCGTATGACTGTCTGAAGAGTTTTTTTTTTTCGTTTCTTCTTCTGTAATTCCAGCGATCTACAAAAAGAGACCGTGGCCACCAGGTTCGTGCTCGTGAGACCGCCATGCGTGTACAATGGTAGAAAGGGAACTGACGTGAATGGCTCGACAGTCGGTGTCTGCGGCACACTGCAGGAAGCCCCCCGATGCAATAACTACGAGGTCGTGCGTGCATATGAAAAAAGAAAGCTGGGACAGAGGATGGGGAAAACCCCCGGCATTTCCAAAAGGTGCACGCTTCCCAGAAAGAATGGCTGACGACGGAGCAACGGCGCCGCACATTCAGTGGCGTCACCACTGTATACAACACGCGAAGCCCGCGATTTCTGCGGAAGCAGTCAACTGGAACGCTTTCACGCATAATGTTGTTTTAATGCGAAAGCATAGACTATGTCGGCGCAGTCGTGTCACCAAAACGGGTCCGCAGCAGTTGTGACGTTCTCAGACGAGGTAGCATCAAACGAACGGTTGTGATCGATAGAGGACGGTGTATGGATGCTGCGCAGAAAACATTATGCCGATATGATGATTAGTTAGTTAATTAGAGCCAAAATGTCGAAGAAACACCGATATAGCGCGGACGTCGATATAGTGAGTGGACGGGAAGACGGCCGTGGACGGTAAAATAGTGCAAAAATAGGCAAAGGAGTGAAAATAAAGTTTGAGGAGTGAAAATAGCGTTTGAGGAGTGAAAATAGCGTTTGAAATGAATTGAAATGTATTTTATGAGTGATAATTAATCTAACAAAAAGTTTCATTGACACAGATTAATTAATTAATTAATTATCGGCAAAAACCATTGGACGGTTGAATGGGCTGAACGGGGATATAGTAAGTGGGCGGGAAAGCGACCACGGCGCTAAATTTGGAAAACCAAAATGGCTGACTGAGATGAAGGTATCATCAGAGTAAATAAATCGATCTTTAATTAAAGCAAAAGAAAATTATGGTAATTCAGTCGTTAAATTAACAAATAAAAAGAAAATGATCAAGAGAGGCGGCGAGTGGCGAGGAGGCGTCAATGCTTCCGCAATCTCTCAATGCGGGTCGTCGCAGTGATCTGAATTTTTTTTTTCTGCAGCGTAGCATTTGGAGTATACAGAGAGAGTAAAAAAAAAAAAACTGAATACGTTCTGAGCCAGTCAGCAGCAGGGGCAGATCCGTCAGGGCGGAACAGTAATGCCAGCACATACTCTCACGCATCAGTCGTATCGATCCTCAATAGTTATTTCCTCTAGTCGGATACAACTCAAGAACCAAGCGGCGTTTCCCCGTCTAAGAATGCACTTCCAGCCAATGGGGTCGGCCGATTTGCATGACCCTGCTAGCATGACAATGCAGGGAGCGGCGCGACAATGCAGGAAAGGGAGTATCCAGGGGAAAGTAATATCGCCTTTCAATTGCCACTCCCTGCATTGTCACGCTAGCAGGGTCATGCGAATCGGCCGACGCCATTGGCTGGAAGGGGGCTCTTGACGGGGAAAAGTATCTTAGTTCTTGAGTTGTACCCGACTCTAGTGACTTGTGCTCTTACATCGTTGATTCCGATTTTCGATGACAGACGTGCATCATCTTTGAACTTCGGGAGGGAAATGGCACTCATCACTCATTCTGCTGTCTGTATAGCATAAAGGGGAGGGCGCTCTCCCAGTCAGGCCAACGGCCAGCCAGGCTCTTTGACCGCGCGTCGGGATTCTGACGGGAGAGAACACGAAATAAAAAGTTCAGCTTCGTGCAAGACCTGCTTGACGACAGAGCCCGACTGCGCGGTACAGCAAAAAATATACTACACAGCTAGGAAATGGAAGAAGACATAAATATGACAGGGAAACGACAGCCAGGACTCAGGACGACAGCAGAAATATAATGCGTGTATATATACAGAGGCTGTCTCAGCTAACCAAAAAAGTTTAGGAAACCATTTTAGCTGGGACACCCTGTATATACCCGCGAACCTTCACTGACGGAAGCGCGTTTCCCAACTAGGGGCAACGTCTTTTGATGCACATACCGCAGTATCGCTGGCTGACGGGACGTGCCCAGCGGTGATTTCCCACCACTCGTGAGCCGACCAATCACAGAGCCCTCTCGCGTGAGGCAGTTTTTGAGGATGTTGAATTAGGAACACGGAGTGATGTGTGCAGTCAAGATTTCTACAATTTTTTTTTTCGTTGGTGCTGGAATGTACTTATTCCTCGCCAAGCAGAGTGGGATAAAAACGCAATATGTTCCTCATAAGGAGAGCCTTTACGCTACGTACGATCGAGGCCTTATACAAATGCGAATACACAAAAAAAAAAAAACTGAACTAAGGAAAAGTATGAGCGTCTTAGTGAACAATCCGCTCGTTATTGATTTCGAAGGCAAGTCACAGAACTTTCAATGTAAATGAACACACAAGCATTCAATCTACCTCAAGTGAAAATCATTCTAATTTCGATATTTTTTTCGCCTCGCTTGTACCTGTGCAGCAGCCGTCACACTTGACAAGAACACGCTTTAATTGCCTGACCTGTATTTCTGTGCTATTTACGGACCCCACCTGCTGATGCCATAACCCCCGACCTGCTAGCCCGGTTGTCCCACTCGCTCCAATGTCAAAATTTATACAACCCCAAGGTTGTGTATCTTGCCCCAAAAAAAGGCTTAAATCGGCCTCTAAAAACAGCGCAGCGTGTGAATGATCGGAAACAGACAGAAAGGGACCAGAGTGATTCAGAGCGCCAATGCTAACTTAGGACACTTTATCTGGAGGTAAAACAACAAACTAAGATAAGAGAATAACGAAGAAATGGGCATGAGCCGGACATGTGATGCGCAGAAGTGGCATCCGGAGGTATATCAGAGATCCATCACTCCAAACAGAAAGGAATAAAAAGGGAGTAAGCCCCCTTTTTACTCCCAAATAGGCGTATTCGCGTATGGAGTGCAGACTGAATGCACTCTAAGCCCGTATACGTATGTATACGCCTATATGGGAGTATAAAAAGGAAGTAAACTAGAGTAAGCTTTATAAGAAAGTAATAGTTATAAAAATGAGTGCGCTAGAGGGCAGTTTAACCCTTTTTACTCCTTCCTGCTTAGGGCGTACCAACGGACGGAGGGAAGGAAGACTTCATCGAAAGCAACAGCCGAGAGTGAAATTAAATGAAAGATACTCTCCGATCATTCCCTTGCGATAACGAGGTCGCAACTGAAGGAATAAAAAAATATGGCAGTGGTTTAGCTCTGGTTAAACCTGGAGGATTGGAAAAGCAACGAGGAGAGAGAGAGAGAGAGGCGATGGAAGGCGCACGGCAGCGGCGGCGGCCCCCGGCACGCTAGCTATGCGCCACTACTGCGCATGCGCAACTGGCGAGCGCGGCGGCGGCACCTCTGAGTCATCAGCGCAGCGACGGCAGCTGTGCGCCGTGTGACGTCACTACTCCTCGCGCATGCGCAGTATGGCCTTTCGTGAGCTCCGCGAGATGGCTCGGCGACCCGCGTAGTGTTGCTTTCGCAACAAAAGAAAAGATAAAATTTGGAAGACATCGGGACAGGCTATACATGACGATGATGATGATAACGTGCATCCACTCTTCGCGACCACTACCACCTGTGTAACTATGCGTGCTTGGGTTGAATGCGAATGTCCCGTGTCTTGAATGAATGGCTGCTTATCTACAGCGGCGTCGTAAAGGTGAATCATTCCGCGGTACCCATGCAAACGCCTCGCGGCGATACAAGAGGCGGGGGGGGGGGTCGAGCAGTGTTGTGTCACCCTGTAGTCCGCGGTTTACCGTGGCGCAGCACGCGACAGGGCGGCGGTCGACCTCGGCATGCTTTCGGCGGCGCGACTCGCATTCGCTACGGGGCGTGCGCGTAACCAAATTACCGGTCGCTGGCCGCCGGACCTCCTCTCCGCACCGCTGGCTCGCCCAGGGGGACACTACAGTGGGACACGACGTAAGTCTGCAGTGAAGCTACGCCCACATTCAAGACCGCCAGATAGAATTCCTCCATGAAGAAAAAGTAGTTGAGAGTTAAAACTCTTCTTGTTGGCTAAACAAGAAGCTAACCGCGAGACGAAATTTTAAGCCCTAGAATTTTGGTACCTGGCTTGTTTAATAAAATTCGGCAGAGACACCTAAGAGCGTCAATGTCCCTGGGTACATTGACACCTACCTATCCCCCTCCCCCCCCCCCCGCGCACAAACAAACACACACACCGGCGGCTTTTCTAGTAATGAGACTAGTAATGTTTCCGCAGTAAGTGTCAAACATTGAAAGGCTGATTTCGTCTGCCGTTGTGATTGACTTGCGGAGTAATACAGGACGCCGCGGACCGTGGCTCAGCGTTACAAATTTGTGCTTTTTAAGTTGTATCCGACTATGTAACAGATATAGAGTACTTCTACATCGAGCTGAAAGTCGCGGGTTCGACTCCGGCCGCAGCGTGCGCGGTAGCCGATGTACAAAGACGTTCGTGTACACTCCGCAGAACCCGCGAGAAGTGATCGGAATTCTTCTCAGGACTCTCACTACATGTGAGACAGTCCCTACTACAACGCTAAACATGTTTGCGTTATACAAAGAAAACAACAACAACTAAACAGACGCCCTGAGGCTGTTTCGAGTTCGGGGTGAGAGACGGAGGATATAGAAATTCTCGTGGACGCTTGTACATGAGTGCCAAAATGGCTTCTGTGGCAGGCTGTTACGACAAACTTAAGGCTGAGATCCAGGGGGGGGGGGGGGGGGGGGCAGAAATATGTTCCGCGGAGCATGAAAAGGGTTTCTTCTGCAGCGCGAAGCAAATGGCGGTCGTTGCAGAATTCAATCTTATCCCCGTTAAGCTTGTCCGCCCAAGCGTGAAACGAGCGCCGCAGGCGCCTCCATTGAGCGTGGCCCGTCCTTGGGCGCTTCCGACGGCATAGGCAGGCGGCGGGACGGGGTCGACCCTCTTTCTTCATTCATTCACGCTGTAACCATACCTCCGGGTCGCAGCGCTAACACGGTCGCCACGACTTGTGTATACAGTCGATCGCACGCATAACGCGACCGACCTTTTAAGACAGCATACGCGCCAGAAAAGTGTTGTCATGCAGTATCGTAGCAACGAATTACAAGCGAAACCCAGCTACACGCGCAAAAAAGAGGGACACCTAATTACATTGTTGCCAATACCAATGCTGTTTGGAGCTGTTGATGCCTTTACCGGAAGTCACCGGTAGGGTTTGTGAGACCCGGGTCTCTTCCCGTGCACCACCTTCCACGGTTGGTAGGTGGATGTTGCATAGACTAATCTGCCCTGGTGACGTCACTTCCGATCTGGTGACGTGTTTCTCTCCAGCCAATGGGCATTCTCCAGTGTACTGACGTCACGTCTCGCCAGCCAATGGGATTGCTCCTCATCGTGATGTCACTAATAACGTCACTGCCAGGCAGCCAATGAGGGTTTTCCCGAGCAGCGCCGGGTTTTCGCTCCAGCGACGGTTCTATGCAATCGCATAAAAAAGCATACCTGGACACACCACCAACGAAATTACGCAGTGACGCAAAATGACCCTTTTTATACGCTTCATATAGCGATGAACTGTTGGTCTATGTCCACGACAATTCCGGAACACTTTGGCACTCGAAACAGCATCATCATCATCAGCCTGACTACGCCCACTGCAGGGCAAAGGCCTCTCCCATGTCTCTCCAATTAACCCTGTCCTTCGCCAGCCGCGGCCACAGCGTTTCTCCCTAATCATTTCTCGTGCGTGCACCATGGCTGATCGTCAGTGGAGCGTGGCTGCAGTTCTCAGTGCGGATGCCTCTATAGCCTGGAAAAATAGCGCAGCGTTGCGTGACGTCCACCGTTATAGGTCTAGCGCGTAAGTGTCCCTGTCCCCTACCTTGTTTTCCGACTCCAAATTGCACATCCTTCCCCAACGTTCAGTTCTCCCTCACCATCCTTCAAAAGAGAAGCCGCGTACGTAAGCCAGCGGAAATAAACATTAGGAGGTATACGCGAACGGCCCACCACTCAGCCGTCACATGTCTTTACCATGACGTCTCTTTCCGACGAAACGCCGCTGCGTCTTCCAGCCCACTTCCTCGTTTCCAAGACCACAACTTCACCCCTGCCGACGTCGAAGAGTTGCGAGCATAATCATTTGAGCCAGTACCTATACCCCCCGTCTAATCACGCAACGCCGCAGCCTAGGTGATGCACTCGGGAGAGTGACCCCGACCCGCAACAGAGCGACGACTATACTCTCCTCCCGCCACCTCGATCGTCATCCGCCGCGGCTGGAAAAGAAGCGGCGCGCACGCGACAATGGCCAGTTCCCCTCCTCCTCGAAGAGCGTGCGCACGATCTGCCAAACCGGATGCCACGTTGCGTCACCGACGCGCGCCTCGACGGCGCGGGGCGGGCCGCGGCGCGCGCGACGATGATGCTCTCTCGAGGCACCAAGCGGCGAGGCGTCGGTGATGCGCGTCGCAGAGAGCGTGGCACTACGCTGAGCCGGTGATCGTTCGCGACGCAGCGGCGTGGGAAAGGCGTGCGCCGGAAAGCGTGTTATGCGCGTCAGAAGGAACGAAAATATGAGCCTGATAAATGTCCCGCGTGTACGAAGGTCAATGCAGGCTGCACTAGTGGATATGGCAATCGTTTCTGCTCAAAGACACCATGTGTTCAGGGTAGTGTGCAGACCTCATTTCTTGAATCCGTGTATATATCTCGGGGCAAGGTCCAAGTTTCATTAAATTTCCTTCATCACAGCATGCCGTCGGACTCACTAACTTTGATGTAAATGCTATTCTTGTCAGCCAAAAAACCTACAATTTAGCGGTTTATGGTTATGGTGTATGGGATGTAACGTCCCAAAGCGACTTAAGATATGAGGGACATAGCGGAGGACTGCCGATAATTTCGATCACCTGGGGTTCTTTAACGTGCACCGACATCGCACAGTACACGGGCCTCTAGCATTTCACCCGCATTGAAATTCGGCCGCCGCGGCCGGGATCAAACCCGCGTCTTTCGGGTCAGCGGACGAGCACCATAACAACTGAGCCACCGCGGCGGCTTCTAGAAATTAAAGAGGTGTACTGTTACAACAAAAGGTTGATTCAACAAAACCGAACATTATGATTGTCATCATCAAGTAACTGTGCGTTTCTGGGTACATATGAGAAAATAAATCGCTTCATTACACACATGTTAGGTGATGGTTGAAATTTTCATGGCCTGGAGCATCAATACCTGCAGCTGGCTCTCCAGTTGTGGCGACGCCAGCCAGGAACTCCAAGAGAAGGAAGGAATGTCATGGACAGTAGCATCAGACACAGATGCTGTAGGTTAGCGTACGGGAAGGAGAGGTTGGGCAAAGGGATTAGAACGGAGCTAGTCACATGACGTTACTGCCGCAATTTTTGTGCTACAGCGCACAGCATCCGCGTTGCGAGCGCTAGCAGGTGGAGATAAGCAGATTAGACATGTACAGAGGGCAAAACGCATGTCTAGAACACGCTCTGAGCGCGTTTCGGGCGTAACACGCGATAACTAGCGATAAGACTTGGTTAAAAATGGTCTCGATGTAAACGTGTGCAGTTAAACTCATAGAATTTCATCGTCATTTTTTGCCTTCTTGGTCGCAGTGGCTTTGGGAGCTCCGGAACACACAGTTTGGTTGTTCTAGGCATGTGTTCTGCTCTCTGTACGCGGCCTTTCACAGTGCTCCATATACGAAAAAATGGTGGCCACTGTGACGTGAGTACTTACATTATCATCAGCCTCACAACCGCTATCATCATCATCAGCCGGACTACACCCACTGCAGGGGAGCGTCGGGGGTCGTCGACCTCAGCCGAAGCCTAAACTCATGTCCGCCTCCGTTCGGCACTACGTGTTCCGCCTGCGGTCGCCTATGGTTGAACATCGTTGCTGATCGATCCCAGAACCTTTCGTCACTTAACTCGTACATTGAATTTTTGCCCATCTCACTTCCTTGCATCTGTCTGCGCGTTTGAGAAGAATTCTTTCGAGATAACATCGCTGATTCCCCGACCCATTCGTTGATCCGCGTGTACCTCGTTGCACAGGATAACAGTCACCCGTGATCAGCCTCGACACTTCCGCGGGCCATCACGCAAAATGCTGGCGTTCTCGAGTATACGACATACAATGTCAAAACGCCGTATTTCTCGGAGGACTTCTTTTCCGTGCAACTGTTGCACCAATCAGCGCATATCAAAAATTAAAAACCTACCGCTTATTCACAGACCTGACGCTTCGAGGGACGCGGCAACGAATTCCGTGACGTTCGCGGAACGTGTACACCTCGAGAGTTCAAGCGCAACCTCCCCCATAACTCGAAACACTCCCGTAGGAAGGAATCCCGGATAATGCTGCGATGACTGCTCTCCGGAGCAGAGAGATGGCGCACAATGTAAATGCGCGAAAACCCCGCGAAAGGCTGCCATCGATGATCGCCCTCCAAGGTTCACTGCCCACGCTTCCTGTGTCGGTCCGCGCTTCGTCGCCGATGACGTTGTTCACCCGCAGAGCGGTCGCGCTTGGACGCGCGCCGATCGGAAGAGGCTGGCCCGTGCGACCAGAGCTCTGACGAGGGGCCCGAAACTGCAGGTGCAGTGAACTACGCTGTGTTCCTGACCTGCTCGGTGCGTGGAAGAAAGTGATATACCCCGTTACACGGCGATGGATATGATTCATCTTTGTTGAATGGTACGGCAAAACAGCGCTGACGGACGGGACGGAAGAAGACGAGACAGACACATGCGCTGAACTAACAACCAAATGGTTTATTGCGAAAGAGGGGTGCAATATAAAGCATAGAAGGGAAAACTGTGGTGCAAACATGACAAGGCATACATTCGGGATGTCATCAATGATTAAGAAAAGCGATCTCCTGTGGGAATAGAGCCACCGATGGTTGGCTTACACATGAGTTGCCTAATGCGTGAATGTGAAAGGCCTCCGATATCAGGCGCGAGGTGTGATCTCTATACATGACGATGATAGTGGTTTGGTACAAAAACGCCTCACATTCGTCGCAATCTGCGAAATGAATGACCATGTTATTTCAGCGTGACTTGTTCTCAATGTCTTTCGCGTGTTCGCCTAGCCGATCATTCACGCACCGTCCGGTCTCCCCGATGTAAAATCGGGGAGACCTATTTGTCCCTTGTGCCGTTTTGCGCTATACCTCACGTACCATGAATCACAGTTACCGAGTCGCCCAAGCTTCTACTATTGATGGATATGACTTTACCAACTCCCAAGTCATTTTAATTTCTTTTCATTTGTCTTGCCCTCAGGGCTTTCGCATTACAGAGGGGGGGGGGGGGGGGCAGTGAAGCAAAGTAAAAAAAATAAAGCGCAAGAGAGGGAACGCGAAACATGAGTAATATTGAAGCAAGCTGCACGCACGCACGCACGCACGCACACACACACACACGCGCACACACACAGACACACACACACACACACACACACACACACACACACACACACACACACACACACACACACACACACACACACACACACACACACACACACAAATAAACAAAAGAGATACAGGTTACAGAACTGAATAAGAAGATTACAAAACAGACACATCTGAAATGTGAATTATTCAGATCCATGTATTGAAGAACGACAGATCAACGACTAGTCGGAATATAACTCTCTTCTGTTCATAGTGTAGTAATCTGCTTAGAGTGTAATCTGTCGATACAAGCCAAACACTGATTTCAAAAAAGTATATAAATGTTGAAAAATACCTGCCGAATTTTCGAAAAATTTACACCGGAAATAGCATGCCCTAGTTATAACATACCGTACAAATTACGCGAAGAGGTCGTAGAGCAACAGCTTCCCGGTTTAATGTGTGCGGACGATATTGTACTATTAGTTGAAAGCCGGGAATATTTACAGACCCTGGATAATTCCGGCGGAGAATAAGGAGACCCTGCAGGATTCATTTTTAAGTCATTCTGATGATTTTCAATGATTGGACTGATCAGGTGCTTACAATACAAGGCCACGAGATACCCCTAAATGGCAGAGTACAAATATCTCGGGGTATGGTTAAACGAAGGAGAGATATACGTGGTTTGGTTTGGTATGTATAAACCAGATATACCCGCCGCGGTGGTTTAGTGATTACGGCGCTCGGCTGCCGGCCCGAAAGACGCGGGTTCGATCCCGGCCGCGGCGGCCGAATTTTGATGAAGGCGAAATTCTAGAGGCCCGTGTGCTGTGCGATGTCAGTGCACGTTAAAGAACCCCAGGTGGTCGAAATTTCCGGAGCCCTTCACCACGGCGTCTCTCATAGCCTGAGTTGCTTCGGGACATTAAACCTCAATAAACCAATAAACCGGATAGACATGGAAAAGCACGAATGGACTTCTAGAGCGAAAGGGCGAAGAGATGCCGCGATAATGAAGCACAGAGAATTATAGGGGTACAGCAAGTATGAATAAATTAGAGGTGCTTGCAAACAAGCTTACCTTTGAAAATTCGGTTTTGTGTCTAAATGCAGAAGTGTAGTCGGGATTAGAAATCAGGATTAGAACCAGACAACTGTTGGAAGATTAGCGCTAGGTGCCTAGGCAGAAACACAAACGAGGCAGTGCAGATGAGATATAGGCTGAACATTGTTCGATGCACTGCGGTAAGCTCAGAGTAAAATATTACATGAAGAACGCACGAGGAAACTGAACGATAACAGGGTGGCAGTATGTAAACACTTAAACAGGAAGAACGCTGGCAGGCAGTGGCGGAAAAAGGACAAAGAAACTCACCAGTAAGATATTCAGAACACAAGAACGGAGAAATAAAGAGCTTTAAAAGACAGGTCAATAACACATGGAAAGGAATGGAAAGGAAGCAGACTGTAGAATTATATAGAAAACGGAAAAGGCGAGTCAAAAAGGAATCGTTCAATGATAACGCAAGATTTTGCAAGTAAACTGCGTGCATCGACACAGTTGTAAACGCGAATCCCAGAGGCTATAGGTTACGTCGGCATTCACTTCAAAACACTGATCACGGAATCTGTCTGCAGTCGTCACGAGTTTGAATCGAATGGCGGGAAAAAAAAAAAATTAAGCGCAATTTTTCTAAGCACTGACCGCGTCATTTGCTACCGGAAAAAACGTTAATATATCAAGAACGAACCACAGAATCGATATTTATTGTGAACAAACTTGAGTGCACTTATCCTCGACGTCCCTTGGAATGCATAAAGGTGACAGGGAACACTGGATGAGAGTATGCAAATAGGATGTAGTTCCGACGCAGCACCTTGTTTACGCATACACTTCGTGTGAACCAGCTCTGCGCAGGTGTCAGTGGCGGAGCGTATATTTCGCGCTGCGTGGGGAAAGGCAACGGATGGGATGCACACGCGGCGCGTGTTTACGGTAGGTGTCAGTGGCATATCTCGCAGCCACGGCCACTTCCCTCGCCGGGGCTGACGTATACGGAAGAGGGGCGCGCTTTACGACGGCTTCCCCGCACGCCACGCCGGGTTTTCCGCCGCACTGCACGCTTTGCGAAACTGAACGCGCCGCCGGAAGCCGTGCCGGCGCGTCAGAGCGGCTTCCACACGCATGGCGATTTCAGGCACGCCGTCTTTCACGCTCCTTCCGCCGCACGCTTCGTGAATTTAAGGGAGTGCGAAATTTCTGCGGAACGTCAAAAATGACCGGGTGTTGAATAAATTTTAAGGCGAAAGCCTTTAATGGCTCATACTGTCGTCCGATAACAAAGCGTGTCACACGCATTTAACTCGGCAATTAAAAAAGATAGAACAAAAACAATGGTTGCTTCAGATAGAGGAGGAAAAAATTAACCTACAAGCCAAGTTTGATGACTGGAGATTAATTAGTCAAATAATTATAGACAAAAATGTCGAAATTGCGTCGAAATAGCGCGGACGTCGATATAGCCACGGGAACGGTGTGACGTCACATCCACCGGAAGTCGTCGCGGCATATTGAAAATTGCCACAGATTGGTCGGAAAAACGTCGGATTTGTGTCAGATTAGATGGAATAAATGTGTAATTAAGCGTAATTAACTTTTAAGATCCCCGAAAGATGTACAGCCTTTGTGAAAAGTTTGGAGCCCAGGAGGTTTGCTTCTGAAGCACGCTGTCTGGTTCGTAATGCATCTCCAGCGCTCCCAATTCGCTGAATGTAAGAATATTTCTGGTCCTGCCTCCTCCAGTGGGTAGGACTACCACGAATGTTATACCCCTGTCACACGGGCACTTTCGATCCTCATTGAGTCAATGCTCATCGAACTCAATGCAGATCGACGGTTGTCACACGGCCACTTTCAAGCGCAATCGAGCTCGATCCTGCTTGACTCGATGTCGGCCCCTCAAGAGTGCTTGAGGTTCCAAGCACAATCGAAAGCACTCTCGCTCTCACGAAGCTATAAAAATAAACACTAGTTAACAAAACAAAACAACAACTGTTGTTGTTGTAATAGATTAAAATGCAAGACAGAACATTTTGAGGCACGATGCCTGCTTATATGCAAACATATTTATATATAATCTCGGCACCACGCTCCAAGCTTCGCCGTCAGTGTAAACAACAAAGATGGCGTCCTCCTGCTCGTCGACGCGCAGACTGTGGAGCGAGCGCGAGACAGCCGCTCTCATCGACTGCTGGCTAGACCGCCTATAGATAATTTGCGGCACCAGAAGAGAAACGCCGTAGTCTACGCAGAAATCGCGGAGGCGTTGCGGACCCTCGGGTTCCATCGCACAACAGCAGAGGCACAGAGGTGCGTCGCACGTCTGGCTACGGATTTGGCTGCCGCTGCCCCCGACTGCACAGTGTTGCCGGACATCACCTTGTTATGGCTGTTGGAGAAACATTTGGCGCCACCTAACACACATGAGGGAAACTTCTCAAGGAGCATTGAAAATGCCCGTGTAGCACCGGATGTTTCGAGCGTGCTCGAAAATCTCGATGCAGATCAAGTTCAATGAGCATCGAAAGTGCCCGTGTGACAGGGGTATTACAGGAGTCCCACTGCGAGGCTTAAAAGCAAACCCCCTGGGCTCTAAACTTTTGACAGACTGTACAAGTTGGGTATCGATATAGCCACGGAAACGGTGTGACGTCACATCCACCGGAAGTCGTCATGGCATAGTGTTCTCGGTTTTCGCCTCTCAACATTTTAGTCGCCAAAGTGTCGTCGCAATTTTTTTTCTTTCAATGCTTTGCTGCTGACGCTGCAGATTCTGCGGCAGAATTCTGGACTACACGGCTGAACGAAAGCTATATAACAGCTTTCACTTTATAAAAAAAAAACAGCAACTTTGTAATTCAGGATGTGGCAACGTTCTCGACATTGCTGTCCCCGTGGAAGACACGGTGCTAGCCGTGTTAATTTTAGCGCGTTGTTGGCGCGCTGTGACGAGATAGGCTGTTACACGGGCTCCGAGCTCCAAGGCCGATTAATCTTGTTTGAAGAGCGGTGACGCTAATGGCGATGTACACCGTAGCGACACGTGTGCGACGACGGTTCTCTCGCTCATATCGCAAGTTCCTTTACTCAGATTTTTTGCTTCTGCCTCTATATAAGTACAACGCAGCGCTAAGAGCTCGCCCGCATTCGAGCGACGTCGATCGCGTATGTACGCGCTCGAAAATTAATGTAGAAATTCGCATATTCTGCGTTCCTCGCCAGACCGTTCAGGAATGTTGCTTCGTGTGCCTCCTCGGCCCTTTCCGAGCACAAACAGTGCTGCAGGCCGCGACGCGAAGGTCAGTGCATATTTCCCCAAGGTTTTGTGTAACATTTTTCATCCACTTACACCCCCTTATCGCCGTAAATGCATTGCATAGTACTATCGCACACAGCTTTGCTTCACGGGCTGAGTTATCTCATAAATTATGCCTCATATATTATATATTGTCTCATATATTATACTGACGCTTGAAGCGAAATGAAAAATTTCACCTCTTCATAAACAGTGGTGATAGTAAAAAAAAAAGTCATCAGTATTCGTCAAATCTCATACAAAATTTTCCTTGGAAAAGAAGTCGTTGCTTTTCATTTCATTTCATTTATTGAAACCATAAGGGCCCGTGGGCATTACATAAAGCGGGGGCAAGAACAGTGTGTAATAACATATGATACCAAGCCGCCGCGGTGGCTCAGTGGTTATGGTGCTCGGCTGCTGACCCGAAAGACGCGGGTTCGATCCCGGCCGCGGCGGCTAGAATTTATTTGGAGGAGAAATTCTAGAGGCCCGTGTACTGTGCGATGTCAGTGCACGTTAAAGAACCCCAGGTGGTCGAAATTTCCAGGAGCCCTTTACTACGGCGTCTCTCATAGCCTCAGTCGCTTTGGGACGTTAAACCCCATAAACCAAACCAAACCAAAATATGATACCAGCTCAACAAAAACAAAAACAAAAAAGCAAAGGAACGAAACAAAGCAAAATAAATCACGAAAAGAGACAGTACACAGGGTCAGATTATTTGGTAAAGCCGAATACATCACGTTAGACACAGATGACTCGCTAGTTTAGTGCGGAAAATTGCTCGATCTCTGCAAGAAGCAATATTATCAGGCAGGGCATTCCATCGGGCTATTGCATCTGGAAAGAATGAATCATTCATCGCTGACGTGCGGCCTTTCATGGGGGCTATGGGATGACTGTGGTTTAAGCGAGGGGATTTTCTTGATGGCGGCTGTAGCAAAGGATACCTGTTAATAGGGCGGTAGAAACGTTGCACAAACATTGCACAAACGATGACAAGGTCGAAAATGTAAGGACAAAGCCGCCCATTATCACAGAAGCCAAGCAGTGCGCTGTACAATCATGGCGGGAAAAAAAAATCCCTGGAGGGAGCATTACGTCTTGCGGCCAACCTCCACAAGCGCAACTCTTTTGAAGCCGTTTTTGTGTCTCTCCCTGGAGCTCTGCCCCACGTGACGGCCAAGACCCGGCCCTGACCAATATAACGCGCCACAGGGGGTCACGTGGAGACCGACTTTCTCCCCCTTTCATTTTTTCCTTCTGATTACAAGTTTAAAAATCGTCAAGTTACGCCCCCTGCAGGGTTCTTCTTCCTCTACATGTCCGGTGATCCTGTTGGCCAATAAGAACGCTCCCTGCAAAGTCACGTGATTATCCAAGTGCATGATGCCAAGCACCATCGTCGAGTAGGTGCAGAGCACCGTCGCCCTGTCTCCTCCTTCCCGAAAGAGGAAATGATGATGATGATGATGTCCTCAGGCTGAATGGCACATAGCCATGGCGGGGGATTGGCCAGGGTGCAATTATCTGCAGGGAAGCCGTATTGGACAGAACTTCTTTTTTTTTTTAACTGAAGAAAAAGAAAGGTCCAAGAAATGCGTTCTGCAAGTCCTAACGGTGTTCCAAGGCACCAATTTCCTCGGTCACACGCACATGAGTCACGAAACGTGTACAGTGAACATCTCAGAACAAAGAAACCTCGTTAAAAAACAAAAAAGAACGGGGTTTCGGCATAGAGGGCCGAATCTAAAATTTCTCTGGACGAAAGGTCTGGAGCTGCCATACAACTACAGACAAGAGGAAAAAATCTCGCAGCTGCCGTCGTGGGATCTGTTTACGTGAGTCATGTCGCAGGTGTTCTACGACATTCGTGAGCATGAACTCGCGGGTGTGTTAAAAAATAAACCGACAGTCGCACGTGGTAACAGTTGAATGCCATCGATCCCGTGTTAACCCGAGTTAATTAATTAGCGACAGTTACGGGCTAGCAACGCAAGTTACTTGACGTTTCGCAATTCTGTCGCGGTGTCGATGGCCGTCCTTACAGCCAAGGCGGAACGCCAAACCACCCCTGCTGTCGTCACGGCTTGCGAGCTAACGACCCCTGGCAGCTCCTTTTCTGTCCATTCCTCAGGCGTTTTTTATACACTTTTTCCCAATAAGCGAAAGCAGCAAGTCGAAAATCAGCCTTTACGCCGCGGAGCTACCCCGAGATTTTTTTTTAAACATTTAGGGTTGATGATTGCATTATATTTCCTGGAACAACTGGCCGTGTTTATGTATACAGGCGGGACTAGCCTTAGAGCTGCCTGAGTTCAATTGCTTCCCCTGAACTCCTTCTTCGTGAACTTGGGTGCCTTCTAAAGCACAATGTAAACGCAAAGTAAACGTAAAGTAAACGTAAAGGAAACGTAAAGTAAACGTAAAGGAAAGTAAAAGTACAGTAAAAATTCAAAAGAAATTCCCAAGGTGCGGCTGAAGACGTAGTGCTTTGCGTGACGTATAGGAGGTTGTTACGTGAGTCACCATAGGAGTCACGGCCGCCATTTTGGCATTCAACACCCAGCTTCAGCGGTGCGGCCCAGAGGACGGGGAGATAAGCTGATTAGGCACGCACTGTTATCATTTCGCCACCGTTTACACAGTTAGAGAGTAAATAGAACACTTGTATGTTGTACCTCTCTCCCCCCTGTCCTTTCTGCCCGTCACCTCACCTCTTTCTTTTCACTTCTACACACTGCCTGCTATCCCTCTATTTCCGCTGCCCCAGCTCAGGTGCTTCAAGCAGCGATGCAGATGCCAGGGATAGCAAAAAATCTTTTCCTTCCTTTTAATTATTATTTTTAAATAAACCACTACTACTACCACTGCTACTTTCGCCACGCTGCATGGACGCCAAAATGGCGACAACTGTGTCTTGAGTGCAATACCTTCTATAGCGATGACATCGCAAACGTTGGTGGCAGGCCACGTAGACGAAAAACATTATCTGTTGGGAAAAGCCTGACTCCAGAAGTTTGGAAAGTTTGAAAAAGTTTACGGTTGTTTTTAAAAAATTGACGGTATATCGCAAGAACTTGTCCAGAAGACATAACAGCCGGTTGCCTGAAGAGTTATTTTATTGTCACCGTTTGACGATTCCAAGCGCATACTCTCCTCTAATTTTCCGTGCTCTTTTTTAAGCACGTTTTGGTAAAGGACGTAAGCGGGTTAAATGTCATCGGCATGTTCTGTTCCTTCTCTTCCTTGTTCACGCTTTGCAACTAGAAGACTGGACGCGAGCTGATATAGATAAGCATTCAATAAAAAAAATTCAGGTGGCACTTTGGCTTTCTAAAGTGCTGCAAGGCGAAAGCCTTTCCTGGCGCACTGTTTGGCATTGACTGCGAGGCTGTTTGGGCTGTACTAGTGCTTTGTTTGACGACACACTTTGACTACACATTACAACTACATACTTCGACTGCCGGCTTTGACTGCTTCTTCAGCACGACTCTCTCTCTCTCTCTGCTTGGATGAGTTCGGTTGTATCCATGGCTCTGTTCGCAGTAATGAGGTATGTAATGTGGTCACCCACGAACGCCTTACGCCCCCTGTCGGAGCGGACGACAACTATTTTATTAGTTGTCGTCTGCTCCAAAAGGGGGCGTCAGGCATCCGTGGGTGACCTCATTACTGCGAATCCGCGCACTCTGACGTCATAACTATTTCGAACAACCGAAAAGCGTGACACCTCTGCTGACAACCTTCTGTCGACAGCGATGAGGCATTCAAGGCTTTCGCATCAATAATCAATCAATCAATCAATCAATCAATCAATCACTCAATCAATAAATCATTTTATTTCCTTAGAAAATCATTTTATTTCCCGTGCATGGCTAAAATGGCGACTGAAGACGACGATCCTGTCCAGACAAGAATTCTCTTAGCAATGCTCTTATTATGCTTACACCGCTCCCCACCTCTCCTAAAGAAAAAATTAGCCCCCCCCCCCCCCCGAAAAAAAATCCTGGTTATGTTCCTGGCCCTGGTTATGAAATGCTCGAATTTATCGAAAACAGGTGTGACCGTTTTCGCTCAACAAGCGCGGAGCGGGACACCAGAGGCGAATAATAAAGTACATGACGACGCAAACACGGAGTTTCTAGGAGAAATCTCCCCAACTGCAGTCACCACGTCGCCATTTCGCGTCGCTTTTTGCCCAACCAAAACAGCACGTCGCTGCGTTAACACGAACTGTCATGACATACAGCAAAAATATGTAAACATTTTGTTGCCCCTACGTATTGGGTACGATAAAGACTTGTTAATTTCAGTGGTCCCAGTGCATCATCAGCTTGTTATGGATAAATGTAAAGAGGAATGACCGAAAATGAAACCATTCTTGACACAAACCGGCCCCCGGTTGAAAAGTCGAATAAATGCTTTAAGATTTTTTTTACTGTGATGCTTTTCATTTTTGGCGATTTCTGTACATTCATTCATCAGCTGCCAAGAAACCATTCCTGACATGCTAGATATAAATCCGCCATTCAGAAATATCATCATCAGCCTGACTACACTGCAGGGCAAAGGCCTCTCCCATGTCTCTCCAATTAACCCTGTCCTTCGCCAGTTGCGGCCACCGTATTCTCGCAAACTCCTTAATCTCATCCGCCCACCTAACTTTCTGCCGCCCCCTGCTACGCTTGCGTTCTCTTGGTATCTACTCCGTTACCCTTAAGGACCAGCGGTTATCTTGCCTTCCCATTACATGCCCTGCCCAAGCCCACTTCTTCCTCTTGATTTCGACTAGGATGTTAAAACCCGCGTTTATTCCCTCACCCACTCCGCCCGCTACCTTTTACTACCTACCTTTTACTTTGTCGATGGTTTTAGCGTCGCTCGGGGAGGCTAATGAGAATTAACTGATGGCCTCAGCGGCTGCAAAAATTAGCTGTCGCAATAAAATCGCAGCATCACATTGGATATGTGCGGTGGGAGTGAAACATACCATCCGCGACGATGGCCTCAGGAAGCGATCGCGGCAACGTAAGCGGGAGCCTCAGAGACGCCTGGTCATCACGTGTAAGTAAACAGCTCGGTAATACCATTCCTCTACGCTTCGAATTGAAGGCCAAATAACATATGTCCACAGCACTAGTATATGGTTAAGAATAAACTGAAAAAGGGGCCAGCTGGTATTGATTTGTACTGGAATACCTGTACGATACGGAGTTGGCCTTGAACCAAACTTTTTTCTTAAAGGACAACACAACAACGTCCAAGCGCCTCTACACCAAAAATTATCCATTGAAAAATTGATTGAAAATTGGTTTCTGGGTAAAGGAAATGGCGCAGTATCTGTCTTACATATTGGTGGACACCTGAATCGCGCGCTAAGGGGAGGGATAGAAGAGAGAAAGAGAATAAGAAAGAAAGAGGTGCCGTAGTGGAGGGCTCCGGAATAATTTCGACCGCCTAGGTATCTTTAACGTGCACTGGCCAGTTACGCATTTTGCAGTGTTCTCGAACTGCTATTGTGGATGACATGTTTCGTAACCTTGGGCGGCAGTCAACATTTTATTTAAAATTAAGTCAGCGCATTTCTACGGAGCATTTAGACTGCATTTTAATTTTACTGGTTTACTTCTTGTTTTTTTTTTAGTAAAAGGTACAGATAAATGCCACAGAGCGAGAGAAAATAAAGAAAAAAAAACTCGAAAAAGATACAAACTGCAGAGCTCACCTGCTGTTTCCGTTCATATATATACTATATATATATAAGCTCCCAAGAAACGCGTTACAAGAAAAATAAAATGCGAAGCGAATAACACGCGCGGCAGGCAAGAGAGGCCACACACGCAGCCGCATACGTAGAACAAAAATAGGCAGAAATTTAATCGGTGCGGTACCAGAATATGCGATCAAACGAGAAAACCGGTTCGACACGCAGTCTCCGCTGCGGGGCGAACCTATATACTCAGGGTGCAGTAGCTGGCCGAACGCACGTTCCACAGAACACCAGCTCACTTCTCCCAGGTGGCTACGGGGGACCGTAGTTTAAACTTCCGTGCACCACAAGCATTAAATAACGAAGACTATAGCGCATCTGTTATTGAGAGTAGTAGTAAGTAGGTGGTTTTATTAAACATGGTAAATGGAAGGAAAAAAGATTGTTGCTAGCTCCGGCATCTGCCATCGCGTCTGGAAGCACCTGAGCTGGGGCAGTGGAAATAAAGGATAGCAGGCAGTGTGTAGAAGTGAAAAGAAAGAGGGGAGGGGATAGTAGAAAGGACAGGGGGAGAGGTACAGTTAATAAATCTGGTTTGGTTTGGTTTATGGGGTTTAACGTCCCAAAGCGACTAAGGCTATGAGAGACGCCGTAGTGGAGGGCACCGGAAATTTCGACCACCTGGGGTTCTTTAACGTGCACTGACATCGCACAGTACAAGTTAATAAATCTATATACATATTAACATAATAACATATATACAGGTCGCGCGCGAGTGAAGGTCTGGTAGAGCTCAGTAAAAACACACGCGCACGTGAGAGCAAATTCAGTAACATATGTGTTTCTGCTTTGGCCGGTGTTTGATAGTGCTGGGAGTTAGTGGTAGGGTAGAGCCATTGCTTCCAAACAGTGCAGTGGGACTCATATAACACCCGTGGAGGTTCCAACTTAAGGGTAAGAAAGACAGCCCCTCTCCCCTTCAGGAGACTTCAACAGAACGACCAATCAGCTTTGCTGCATGCGGCAAGCGACTTGCTGGATGCTTACTATACGTCCGAAATAAATTGGTTCCTCCTCCTTTCAGGAATTTTAGACAGTTAGCGATGCAGCCGCCGCGGTGGCCCAGTGGTTATGGTGCTCGGCTGCTGACCCGAAAGACGCGGGTTCGATCCCGGCCGCGGCGGTTGAATTTCTTTGGAGGAGAAATTCTAGAGGCCCGTGCACTGTGCGATGTCAGTGCACGTTAAAGAACCCCAGGTGGTCGAAACTTCCGGAGCCCTCCACTACGGCGTCTCTCATAGCCTTAGTCGCTTTGGGACGTTAAACCCCATAAACCAAACCAAACCAGTTAGCGATGCATAATGAGTCCCACATCATGGCCCAGAAGCAACGCCCTCAGGGTGTACACTTCTGAGACGGGCTGTATGCCCGGAGGTCTTTTTGATGAGGATTAATTAAAACACGAAGTGACACGCATAAGATTCACGGACGACATTATCCGGGTTAAACGGCGTTTGCGTCGTCGTACGTCGCAACAGAATACTCCAGAGTTCACCCCCCTGCTACTTCCGTTCCACGGGCATGCACACATGGATTCGGTTGCAGTTTGTGAGTGTATACTCGATTGCTAGTGGATTCGTGGAGAGTGCATAACACGCTAACACGCTCTTGCAACTTTCAGCGGCTCTCAAGAGACACTCTGGAAGACGCTACGCACTCAAAGCCATGCGAGCACCGGTTTCTTTCGATTCTTTGCTTTCTTTTTCGTTCGTCTAAACAAAAAAGAAAGAGAGACTGAAAAACGTTAAGACGACGACGACGCTTTAGCGGAAAACCGCGGGCGGTCGTCAAGCCCATTAACAACACACGGCCGTCGGACGACGACAGTGCCGCAGCACAGGTTGTGCTCAGAAGGCGTCCTGGAACGCGCGCACGCAGTACCGTGCAGCGCGAGGAGAAGCTACAGCCGGCATCAGCCAATCACATGAGGCTCAGTAAACAAAGCTGTTTTCTCCTCACACAAAAGTGCTTCGCGATTGGCTGGGGCCGTTCACAATCTTCAATCACGCCAGCTCCGAAACTCCGAATCTAATCAAAATCCGCGCACGCCCCGCAGCTAATTTTTGGAGATCAGCAGATTGTAGCGCCATCTGCGATCAGTGCAGGCGACTTTGGTGGCGCATCGGGAGTTCTGCTTTTCTATGTTTTGAAAAGTCCCGAGCAGTAAATTTTACTACCGCAAAGCGGCGCGACAACCCATTAACCTGTAAGTTTTGTACACCAATCAAAGTGCGTGCACTTTCTCAACTGGCGTATCTCGAAGATCTCGTGTTTACAATCATGGCCGTCGACGCGTCAACCGAAAGACGACGGCAGCCAATCAGAACCACGAAGTGCTCTGACGTCGGATAAGCCTGCTCCCTCATTGGCTGAAGACCAGTTCTGCAGCTTTTGCAACGCTGCACACTTTTAAGCGACCGCTCCGTCGCTCTCGGGCATCTCGCTGTGCGCAGTCTTGCTGCTTCTGCTGCTGCTGCTGCTGGCGGTGCTTCAGCTGTCGCATATGCGCGAGGCGTACTGGCGGCCGCTCTGCTCTCCGTTCTATTCTTGGACGCTTGTTCGCGTGTGCGTAGCTACTACGCTCGCCGACGATAAAAGCCCCGCCATTGCGACACAGCGCCGTAATGACCGCACTGCTGCTCACAGCTGATCACATCCCGATCCCACTGCCGCCGTCAACCATACAGGACCGCAGTAGGCACGCGCTTTCTTACAAATGTATTTGAAAGGAACAACAAAGAGCAACCGCTCAACTGGCGCACAAAGCCCCGTCGACAAGGACGTTCAGCGGAAGGACACCGGACGCGGCGTCACTCTGCTCACAAATAACTCTCTTACAGTGGTTATAAGCCTTTTCAACCACTGGCGTCATCTAGAGGGAAAGGAAAAGGGCAGGGGGCTGACCTCAAGGGTGACCTTTCTTCCCTGCGTGTATGGCACATTTAAACACGAACTATCTTATTTATTTATTTATTTATTTATTGTACCCTCAGGGCCCGAAGGCATTACAGAGGGGAGTGGGAATACATAAAAAATTCAGCCAAAACAGGAACAACAAGGAGAGAAAACAAAAATAAACCAGGAATACATGACAAAGTGAATACACAGGAAGGCAATGAGATTAGAATGCAGTGGGGATATATTAAAACAGTGTGTAGACAGTGAAAGGCAATTTTTATACAGTATTAAACGACACATACTGAGAAAGAAAAAAGGGCCTTACCGGAGCGGTCATTTTTTTTATCCGTGCAGCCGCCCGAAACGTTACTTTGGAGACGAAAGAATATGACGGCCATTTTTCAACGCTGTAAAAAAATAATGCTCGCGTTTCTCAGTCGAGCGCCCATTGTGCGATCGCTCTGCTGGACTTGATATTGTTTTATTTCCAGCGTCGCTGAAACAATTGTTGCTCGACGAGGAACTCCCTGACAGCTTTCAATGCCGCGAAACAATGGACGTACTTTATAAAGTCGCGCGTCCTACAAAAATATGCTTTGTGCTCGACGAAATTATCACCAAAGGCTTAGATTTTTCCTCCCGTAAAGACCAACACTTTAATAAGACTTATTCTTCGAACGATCCTGCACCATAGCTGTTGAAGCTAGGAACTGATACATCGGAGTGGAGTTTCCAGACACCACATTCTACGCATCAACAAACTGATTCCGTTTGTTTGCTTTTTCAGTTATATGGCTTCCATTTTTATTATGACTCGTATCCTCTGAAATCTTTATTTTCCTTTTGCAATGCCCTCCGAGATTCGACAAGCGGCACTCCGGCAGCAATCTCAGAGGCCGTGCATCACGAGGTACTGGTCCAGTGTTTAGGGGAATCCCCCAAGGCGGAATAGATTCGTAATAAGGGAGCAATTACTTATTGGCATCCTCCCAAGATTAGCCACTATGTTATACATGCCACAAGGTTGGGGTTGTTGGAGGCTACCATATATTGGCAGTTGCTCCGCCACAGCAACATTTGAAGGGCCTCTTTAACACCGCTGATTACAGTCGACGCCAATTCGGAGCCAACGTTTATGGAAGACAATATTCATTTCGATCCGTAGACTCACTCTCACATATCATAACCTTTATCATCAATAGGAAACTACCTCCGTACCAGAGTCATTCAATAGGATTATCTAAGAGCTCTGACCATAGAATGGAAAGAAGTCGAGAATGGTTATGTTTAGTTTTTTTTTTTTTTTAAGTTCATACACACCGTCGGCGTTCTGCCTTCCACGGCTTTCCCCCTTACCTACACTCGTGTAAAGATGCCGGGATTTTGCAGAAACCGCAACCTCCGTAATAGCGGAAGCCGCGATGCATTTTTGCGATGCTCTCACATGCTTGTTTTATTCACACCACGAACACGAACTTCAATACCACAGCGAGAGAATATAGCGCAGAGTATACGACAGGACAAAAGAAGACACGAACAACATGGACATGTGTCATGTCCTACTCTGCGCTATATTCTCTCGCTGTAATCATGCACCAAATAGCCCAAAAACCTACGCTTTTCAATAGCACGTTGCGTTAGGCACAAACTCGCGGCAACTGGTTTTACGCGGCTGCGTTAAGTGAATTGCGGTAGTGATTGACTTAATTACCTGATTTGCATACTCGACCATAGGCATCATCCATCTTAAAAGCGGAAATCATTCATTCATTTATTGAGAATTTCTTACCACCACCACCATCGCTGCGGATACGTACCAAGCACACTTCCGAATTGCTGTAACATATGTGAGCTGAGGCGAGGGAAATCCAGGGCGATGGTTCGCACGTTGTTTCTAACCGGTTTTGTTGTCAAGTGACGGTGACGTCCCTTCGGGCGAAGACGTCAAAAATCACGTGACCTAGTTTTTCGCGTGAAATGACCGCGAATCTCGTGGCACGTACAACTAGCATTCGTCGCAGTAAAAAAAAAAAAAAGATACCGTGTTTTCCGGTGTATAAGAAGCACCATTGTATAAGACGCACCCGCCATATATGCAGGCTGTCATTGAAAAAGTTGGTATATAAGACGCACCCGTGTATAAGACGCACCCCAGTTTACCCAGTTAGGCTAGTGAGGCTTAATTAAATACGCTTGCGCCACCATCGCGAAATGCACCGTACCTGTGAGAAAATCTTAAACAACGCTAAGTGATCGAAAAAGGCAACACACACGCCATACCCGCCCAGGTTTTAGCAAAAAAGACAGAAAAACGAAAGAGCTCTTTCATATATGTCCACAACAACATTTTATTTCTACTTAAAACCTTCGAAGTATTCATCTTCAGATGCGCTATTAAAAAGTTCGCCCATTTCTGGAGGCGACGTGGCTGAAATATTCTCTTCGCACTACGTACACAAAGCAAACACAGTTGCAAAGGGTGGCTAAAAAAGAATGCCGGCTTGTCTTGATAATGGCGAGAAGCACGATTGTCGCCATCTTTTGGCATTTAACATTACTTTTACTTGGGGCCTCCGAAACGGCCACCGGTTTGTGATCCTGGAAGTTGTCATCCCAGCTGTTTCATGATAAAGTTCACCTGAAAAAGTAGCACACGGCGGTCCCCGTATTGAAGTATTAACCGTGTTACAACCGCGTTATTGGCAGCAGTATTTTTTCGGTGAAGAAAGCTTGAGCATGAACCTGAGTAGTATCTGAACTCGAAAAAGAAACACGGAAAATTCGCGTATAAGACGCACCCGTGTATAGGACGCACCAGCAAGATTTTTGAAAAAAAGCCGCGTCTTATAGACCGGAAAATACGGCAATAAATTTAAACAAATTTGCTGTTGGTGAGAAAAGAGACAGCACAACTACTATCTGTTTTGCACTGTCGCGAAAAGCTGGCCATTTCGAAGCTAACTAACGGGTCCTATCGACCGTGCATAATGTTATCGCTACTTATGCAGTTCGTGCTTTAAGGAATGGCGCTGTCGATACATTATTCGTAACGCGGATTGTTTGTTCACTACGCCTTCATACAGTATTTCCGCAGAACCGAAAACCGATGTACCGATGTCAACAGGCCAGCAAGGAAACTTTTTTCTATTTTACGCAATTAACACTTAAACTGCGGCAGCCATATTCGGAGTCCCGATCCCTGTGCGTCATGGACCGACTCATGGTCCACCGGAGGGCCACCCTTAAATTTACTTGGCCGCGGCGTGCCCCACCAATGAGCCACTGGCAACGCCAGCTTCTCTGAACCGCCAACAGGTGGCAGCAGCGATCAGGCATGAATGCTTTCCGCGGGCTCTGCAACAAATCTCATCTGCACCACGGCCTCATCGTGCGATCCTTTACCACGGAGAAAGGAAAGAATCAAGGAGAGGCCGTTGCATCATAATTTTAAAGCCGGAAGCGCCCCCCCCCCCCCCCCCCCCTTGTTGGCCGCCACCTCAGTGCGCTTGCGCACGCGCAGAAGACAATGAAGCAGACGACGCCGCTGCGCCTAGCTCTACTATTGGTTGGGCCATTGGCCAAAGATTCCCAATAGTCCTTGCGAAAACATGTGACTTCTGGCACATTTTTTGGCGTGCATCTCGGATAGCGAGAGCCTTGCCTATGCTTTCCTTCCTCCATATCCTGTATTCATGACCGTGCAGCATGAATGAATCACGTGACCCACGACGCACTGAACGTATTAAGGAAGGCATGACGCAGTAGTAAATTTCTTCCATACGTCCACAAAGGAAGCAGCTATAGGCGCGTGCTCAGCAAATCGCGCGGGTTGTTGCGGTGTTTGGGACGACAGCAAGGTCTGAAAATAAAGCACGCAGCCGCAGAGACAACAAGATTACGACTAAAGCGGAACTACGGGAAAACGCCGAGCGTGCAGGAAATACTATATCTTCCAAAGACGCACTAAAAAAAAAAAAACACACACAGAGCACGCGCTCGCGATCATCTGCAAGCTGCCGACCGATAAGATGTCGTAAACACAACAAGAGCTGCAAGGGAACCGAGGGGGCTCGTTGGCGGGCGAAAGCGTTTCGCGACGGACGGGTGCGCGGCGCGATGCGGCCAGCGAAGCAAGCATCTGACGACGCCATGTACAGTCTTTGCCACAAGTAACCAGGCTGCACGGTTTGCTTCTCGGTTGTATATTAAAGCTATTATGCCTGCCCTCAAGCTCTGAATCTCTGTATGGTAAGGAGAACCCTGTCTAATCTTCAAATAACATTTTTATCTTTAGGGAAGCCGTAAGGGCGAATGAGAAGCAAGCCATGTAGCCTGGTTACTTTTGGCAAAGGCTGTACAATATGAGCGCTCGCGGTACATTGCACGGCTCGATAGTGATAGTGGCTCCAGCAGTGGTCGCGTGCTAGGAGAAAGTCAGCAGATGCAGTCATATAGTTTATCAATGTTACCCAGAGGGAAAGATGGCACTGCAATAGTTCATCCTATAGAGTTCTTCAGTATAATTTCGTCCGTGAAGTGAACAGTCTTATGCGTGTCACTTAGTGTCTTAATTAATCCTCATCTAAAAGACTTCCAAGTATGCAGCCTTTCTCAAAAGTGTGCACCCATCATCATCAGCCTGACTACGCCCACTGCACGGCAAAGGCCTCTCCAGTATCTCTCCCATTAACCCTGTCATGTGCCAGCTGCGGCCTCCGTATCCCCGTAAACTTCTTAATCTTATCCGCCCACCTAACCTTCTGCCGACCCCTGCTACGCTTGCCTTCTCTTCGAATCCACTCACCTTGCCTTCGCATTACGTGCCCTGCCCAGGCCCATTTCTTCCTCTTGATTTCGACTAGGATGTTATTAAACTTTGTTTGATCCCTCACCCACTCTGCCCTCTTCCTGTCTCTTAACGTTACAACTATAATTTAGCTATCATTACCGATATGGACAGCTGGCGCAACCGCCTATGCACTTCATCCACCGCAGGAGTGCCGGGAAGAGGAGGTTTCTTACTTGGCTTGGCTAGTGTTGGGCCAAAAACATGGATTCTGCCTTTTAATCGGCATCTGCTCCGCAGTGTGCCGCGATGCTCTCCTCTGAGCGTAGCTGAAATTATTTTAATCATGTGCTTTTCACTTCTTCAATAAATTCAACACTATAATGTTAGGCTGGTATGGAAACTTTCATAGAATTTATCCGAGGTTAGCCACGAGAACAGTCGTATTCTTATGACACGATCTGCGTTTCATGCCTAACAACAGATAAATGAAACCCCGTTTTTCCGGCATTCTGATTGCTGCAGTGACGCCTGCTTTCCCTCTTGGTAATATCGAGGCACTCTATGGTGAATCCCTCATGGAGATACGCGCGAATGCCGAGAAGATTAGGTTTCGTATTTGGCTAAGCTATTGTTAGGGCATGAAACACGGATTCAGCCCCTAACAATATGACTCTTCTCGAGGTAAATCTCAAAGAAATGCTGTTAAAAGTCCGCATAACAGCCTAACACTTGCGTTAAATTCATCGAATGCGTTAAAAACGCATTGTCGAAATAATGCATACTGCAGGACGCAAAAGAAGGCCTTAGCGCCACATCTGTATACCGATTCAGAGGCAGAACCCACGTTATCGGCCCGACGCTATAGGTAAGGTAAATGCGAAGCCTCGCTCTCCCGGCATTCCTGCTGTGGATGAAGTGCACTTTAAAAAACTCGCAAAGACGGTGGCGCCACTGTTCCCTCTAGATAATAATGAGGAACTCCACAAGCACAGTAGCAGGCAATCAACCCCAGTTATCACTAACCGCAATATTACGAAAGTGCGTGAGAGCTAAAGCCGATCTAGGGACTTCAGACACATTGATGAAAACGAGCTACAAAAGGCGTTCCGTGTACTCGACGGGCTTGGATGCACATTTCACGAACACAGGGAAGTTGAAATACGTCCGGAACCTACCTTCACCTCACTCCTTCCCCTCCCCCTGCACGCTCTCGCAGCCCGGACGTAACTTTCTCACGACCCGCCGCGGTGGCTCAGTGGTTATGGTGCTCGGCTGCTGACCCGAAATACGCGGGTTCGACCTGGCTGCGGTGGCCGAATTTCGATGGAGGCGAAACTCTAGAGGCCCGTGTACTATGCGTTGTCAGTGCACGTGAAAGAACCCCAGGTGGTCGAAATTTCTGGAGCCCTCCACTACGGCGTCCCTCATAGCCTCAGTCGCTTTGGGACGTCAAACCACCTAAAAAAAAAAGAACTTTCCCACGGCAAAGGATGCCTTATGTCTGCGGCAACGGAGAAACCCATGAGAGCTTGAAAAAAAAAAATGTGGAGGAGGGAGAGGATGCGGCCGCCTCTTCTCCGAGCAAGTTACTTCATAGGGGAACTAATCGAAGCTCCACCATCTTTTATTTTCGTTTAATCTTATATTCCTTTTTCCTTTCCCTTTCCTTTCTTTCCGAGCAAATACCTTTCCGAGGCGTATTTCAGGATATCAAAGCTAGACGATGGTGACTGCGACGAGCACAGTGGACGTTGGTCCATTGCCGCAGATGGCATGCACATGTACAGTCGGCAGCAAAATTGGTGTATACCATGCAAGCACCAGTCAGACTGCACTGACGCGCCATCTTCCGGCAGAGCCTGATCATTTTCGTCTAGTGGCATCTCAATTTCCTCGTTTCGATCTGTGGCTCGGCGACAGCGCAGAAAGGCTTCGCAGCAACCACGCAATCGCCAATGGTATGCATAACGTTTGCCCCCGACAGTACAAGTCGCGTCACAAGTAAAGGGAACGTGCTTTTTAAGATAAAGGTGCTCTAACGAGCTTTCCAAAGGCACACCTTCGTGCCAGCGCTTACAATGTCCTCCGAATTTATAGTACCATAGACACCACGCAAACCCATACCAGTAAACCAGAGTCCCTGCAGCTCAAACAAACAAAAAAAAGAAGCCAAGTGGTGGCCAGCTCGTGTCTTTGACGCCAGCCGATGTCAGTCGCGATCTCCCTCAGCGATTCGCCGGCGCCAGCATACGCTACGGAACAGCGATATTCTCATGCGTTTTGAAAGCAGAATAAAACCGTACAGCAACGTTCACCTAAAGCGATATCAGTTTCAGCGCCGTCTATCATTTTACTACATAAGATAATGCAGTATGGTTACGTTTGTGTCACCACTGAAACGCGTGTAACTTTTGGTGTTGCTGAAAGTTTCATTACACTGCTTCAGATTCAAACACATATGCACACCACAACATGCTTTACGATGACAAACTGCATCCTTACACCAGCGCGGAGAATATGAAATGCAAATGTGAAGCGGAAGTTATTACAGCGTTGCTATATGATCGCTGTCCTCAGACCAGGCAAATCAGCAAGGAAGAAAAAAGTGGTAGGGTTCTTAACCTAGTTAAACCGAGTAGACGTGCGAAAGTATGTGTTCATTCTTCGCCTCTGCTTCCTGGCATCTGCCCGTGCACGCAACCGCGTTTCTCTCTCTTCATACCTTCTCACTCTCTCTCCACTAGGCGGCAAATGGCGCGACGCCTTCCTCCCATTGGCTACAGCTGGCGCGACGCCCTCCTCCCATTGGCTACAGCTGGTGCTACACTCGTCCGAACCTTCCCGAGCTTCCTCCCATTGGCTGCAGCTCACGCGACGCTCCTCCGAACGAACCCGAGCTCACCCGAGTTACTCCGAGTTTCACAAAAGATTATCGGTTGGGTTTGACCCCGTTAAGCAGTGCTTTCGCACTAAAACGGCGGACGGGAGAAGAACTTGTCGTTGCTTAGCTGCAAGCTTATTTGGGCATTTCACAGGAAACAGCATCCCCTTTACTTTTAACACGACTAGTACTAGACTAAAAAATCCCCAAAAGCTGTTCGCAGTGAAATGGAAGCTACGAGAGCACAAGGCGACGGCTTTGAGGCTCGCAGGCGCGTGAGAACACCGCACTTGTGGAAGCCATTGCCTCGCTTCTATAGTTTCCACTCAATCGACGCTCGCATGACCGACGTGAACTGCACCGCAGTGTTAAAGACCTTGACGTAAAGTGCACAAACGTCACGGACTTTTGATTTCCAGTAATAACTGTCGCGGCGGCTTCCCAGCCGCTTCATGTCTATAGTTCTTCCGACCACGAAATACACTGGCTACAACTGTTTGTCCTATAGCACCGGAAGAACACGGCAGAGGCATAACGACACTGTAGCATTGCACAAAGAGGGAAATGAAACGCTACAGCGACAAGAAGCCACTCTATTCCCCGGAATAAGCGTGAGCATGATCTGAGCGGATTTTATTTTATTTTTTTTTGTAATGACGTTATTGCAAACCCGTCCTCTTTCTGCGCGTCTCCGCAGTAACTGCGCGCTGGTCCCGCGCTCGTATCAGGGTTCCCATCAACGACACAACAAAATATATCTCACTCCCGTTACAAGTGGAGAAACGATGAGCTATATATATATAGTTCTTAAAATGGTAGCACACCGATGTCAGCTAGTGCCGAGGAACAAGTTTCAGCAGTAACCAATAAGTGAAAGGCAAAAGTGCACGGCGAAGATTACTAAACAGGCCTGTATTCTGAAGGATCGTTCGCAGCCTGCGTTTTAGCCTACGCTGGCAACTTTCTGAAATCGAAGCCTGTATATGTACCCCTCACCAACCAGGACACAAAGTCCAATTTTTTCCCGAATTTTAGTCACCATACCACACCTGCGGTACATCATTTACGGTGGCCAGAAACCTTTTCTATTCAGGCTATACAAAGGTAGTCTTTAGCTACATATGCTGTATATATGCTTTATATATAGTGAAATGCGCTTACCTTAAAAAGCAAACGCATCGTCGGATCGAAGCACAACTGGTCGCGCTGCGTGTTACCGCATGTAGACACGAGCCCCGATAAAAACAATGTTATCAGGATTACCTTATTGGTGCCGCCACCACGGTCGCTTAAGCGGAAGTTCCTTGCGGACGACTTGCGCGTAGCGGTTAAATGGGAACCACCATCCTGACCGCTACAATCAAAACAAACTTTATCGCTGCGTTGCCAAATGTGATCAGTTTATAAACAGTGTTTGGAAACAAACGGTTTGGAAGCGTCAAGAGCACGCAAGACATTTAAGGACATTTCCGTGGAAATTTAAACACTCTACGGATATTCTACGAACATTTGCGCATGAGACACGTACGTGATTCCATGGAGATTTAAACATTATGTGGACATTTGCAGACTGGACCTTTTGTGAACATTTCCAAGCTCACAAGCTCAAGTGACACAATGGGCTATCAGAGGCCAAACCCGGCAGCTAAAATCCGCCCCTGATATATGCACTGGCCCAAAGTCATCCAATTACACCTGTTCTGTGTCAACCGTGGCCGCTTTGCTCCAGCAGATTTTCCACGCTTATCACTCCACCTAGCTCAACGTCGTCGTCGATGACGTAACCCTTCTATTGGCGCCTGTCCCCTCTGACGCACTAATTAGAGCACTGGATGTGTCAGATCGGCGCTTTTACACGCCCACGTTAATTTTTAACTAAACCGCCTTCAACTCGCGCTTGCTATCTAATGCACACTCCCCTTTTTCTGCCTCTTATTGTTATCATTTTTATTTTCACCGGTCACTGCACCGTTCTTTACCCCACTTCTGACATTCTCCATTACCTATATACACTATATATGTATCGTATGCGTGAGGGACAGCATGCGCAGTGCGGCCTCGAAATGTACAACTGATACGCAACAGCCGATACGCTGCTGTCCAAGCCATTTGTATAAATACGCGTTGCTCAAATAAAGCTGCGCTCTTTTCCCCCTGGCATTCGGTGTACCATGACGTCGATACATGGTGTCAGAAGTGGCTAACGCCGACGAGCAGACCGAAGGAATAAGCCACGAAATGGATTTCTTAAGGCCACCGGACGCACTTCACCTGAAAGGGGACATCGCAAAGAATTGGCAGCTGTTCAAGCAGAAGTTCCAGCTTTTCCTGACGGCGACAGAAACAGCAAAGCCTCGACCAGAGCCAACGAAAACAGCGCTACTGCTGACTACCGCAGGTGAAGAAGCAATTGAGGTATTTAACACCTTCACTTTTTTGGAAGATGAAAGCAGCAGTGACTACGCGACGGTAATCAAAAAGTTTGACGAGTATTGCGCAGCCCAGAGCAATGAAGTATATGAGCGCTACTTATTCAGGAGGCGAGTGCAGGAACCCGGCGAGCCATTCGAGCACTTTTTGAGGGATTTGAAGACTCAAGCACGACTTTGTAACTTTGCCGGGTCACTCGATTCAGTGATCAGAGACCAAATTGTTTTTGGTATAACTGACGACAAGATACGCGAGAAGTTATTGAGAGATAACAAGCTCACCCTCCAGAAAGCAGAACAGATCTGCAAGGCTGCCGAAGCAGCCGCGGCGCATCAGGAAATATGGGAACGAGACCATCATCAGGTCGACCCAGTCCAGAAAACGAGCTCTACCCATCGTAAAAGGCAGCACGCCTATATCTGCCAAAGCTGCGCACGAACGCACGCACCGCGAAGCTGCCCTGCTTTTGGTCGTACTTGTTATAAATGCCAGCGGAAAAACCACTTTGCGGTCTGCTGTAAAGCAAAGCAGCAAATAAGTGAGCTCACTGGTTCCGAGGAAGAGTTCGATGTACTCAACGTGGCTGTCAGAAACACTGTTCGTGAGCGCGATTGGCTTGCTCAAGCACAAGTTGGCAACTTGTCGGTGTCCATGAAAGTTGACACCGGTTCACAAGCCAATATTCTTTCCCTCAGTGTCCTAAACAAGATGCTGCCAAAGCCACCGCTGAAGCCCAGTTGCGCGACATTGCGGTCCTTCGGCGGAAGCGAAATTCAACACTTTGGCACGATCACTACGGAAGTGAAGCTTAATGGTCACAACGCCGTTCTACAGTTTTTCATTGTGCGCAAAGGGCAAGCGATACTAGGCCTTCAAGCCTGCGAACGCCTTAGACTCCTTTCGCGGCAAGTGCACGCCGTGTCTCAAGATACAACACAAACAGTGGTGGACGAATTCCGTCATCTGTTCAGCGGCACAGGTTGCGTTGAGCGTCGATACCATATGGTACTCCGCGATGACGCCGTGCCGGTAGTGCAGCCAGCGCGACGAGTGCCACTAGCCTTGCGGGAGCCACTACGGGAAGAGCTGCAACGCATGGAACAGGGTGGAATCATTTCCAAGGTGTCGGAGCCCACTGACTGGGTAAGCCCTCTTGTGATAGTACGAAAAAAGGATGGAAAACTTCGGGTATGCATGGACCCCAGGAAGATTAATGAATGTATTAAAAGAGAACATTACCAGATGCCAACGCGAGAAGACATAGAGGCGGAGCTGACCGGGGCAACTGTTTTTTCGCGCCTCGATGCGAACGCCGGGTTCCACCAGATACCCCTGGACGAGGAAACGTCAAAACTGTGCACATTTGCAACGCCTTTCGGGCGGTACCGTTTTCTTAGGTTACCTTTTGGGATTTCATCTGCTTCAGAGGTTTTCCAAAAGATTCTGAATGAAATCTTCGATGGACTACAAGGTGTTAGAGTGTACGTTGACGACGTATTAGTCTGGGGCAAATCGATGAAAGAGCACGATGACCGGCTGAGACTAGCGTTAGAAGCGGCAGAACGAGCTGGCTTGACTTTCAACCCGACCAAATGCACAGTTGGCGTGACAGAAATAGAATTCCTAGGTGACACAATCAGCAGTGAGGGAGTAAGACCTAGCCACTCATTGATACAATGCATGACGCAAATGCCTGAGCCGAAGGACAAACAAGCAGTGCAAAGAATGCTCGGCGTAGCAAACTACTTCAGCAAATTTCTGCCATCGTTGGCGCGCAGGACAGCACTACTACGAGGTTTGCTAAAGCAGGGAACAGTGTTTGAATGGACGGCGAACCACGCCAAAGAGTGGAACCAGCTTTGCGACAGCATGAGTAAACAACCACTCCTATCGCTTTTCGACCCTGCAAAAGAAACTAAAATTTCATGCGATGCATCGCAAAACGGCTTAGGTGCTGCATTATTACAGCTTCACGATAATGAGTGGAAGCCGGTCGCATACGCGTCTAAAGCTCTGACGGAAACCCAGCAGCGATACTCGCAGATAGAAAAAGAAGCCATGGCGATTGTGTACGGTTGTGAAAGATTCAATCATTTCACATACGGTCGTCACATTATCGTGGAAACCGATCATCGACCTTTGATAGTGTCGTGTCCGGTCGCTGTGTTGAATGCAGCGAAAGACGCACACGGTACTTTAAGACTTCGTTTATTTAAAGCCGATGAGGGTGCGACCAGCGTCGACCGAGGCAGGAGCCGAACTGGCCGCCCGAAGAAAGGAGGGAGTGGAGAAGCGTCCACGGGAGGGAGTGGCTTCCCAGAACAGGAGGAGGGTGCGGGGGCGCACCGTGGGGGGGCATCTGGCGACAGCGTGCGACGAGGGGCAAGCGGTCGTTAGGAGGAGGATGCGAGTGGTCGTTAGGAGGAGGACGCGGGGGCGCACACACACAAAAGCAACAAGGGGACACAACACTTCCTTCCCCCTTAGAAAGTTGCCTGGTATCGTGCAGGGGGTCGGCGCTCACGCGTGGAGGCGCGCTGGCTTTGTGCGCTCGGGGGAGAAACACTTGTAGGCTGGCTGTTGTTCGCTGTGTCTCCTGGGTCTGTCCTGGGCGAAGTCTCTTCTTCCGGGAAGAGGTGCCAGGCTATGTGGGAAAATGGTGCACGTGTTCTCTCCGCTGGCGGACAGCTCTCAGACGGCGTCGTAAATCTACGCAGCTGGTTGAGATGTCGGCGTGCTACTGTGCCATGTATGTTGACGAGCCAAGAGCGCAGGCCTATGCGTCTGACAATTGTAGCTTCCTCCCAGCGTGGCTTTTTCAGAAACTGTCGGGCGAGGACGCGCTGCCCCTCATTAAGCGTGCCGCAGCGCGGAATTGCTTTTTCTTCCCGGAACGTCTCTGCCTTTGGCTCGGGGAGGATGGCTGTGAGCTGGGTTCGCATTTCACGCTCGAACATCATTTTCGAGGGGGTCTCGCCTGTTGTGTTCTGAACCGTCGTGTGCTGCTTGAAGAGAAAGCGCGCAAGGCGGCGCTGCAGCGAGCCTGTCTGATCTCTTTCAAGGGCGCGTTTTAGCTCGGCTACGTAGCGCTCGGCTTGTCCGTTTGTCGCTGGGTGGTAGGGGGCCGATGTAACTGATGAGATCCCGTTGTCGCGATAAAACTTGAGGATCTCCGCAGACACAAACGGTGTTCCGTTGTCCGACACTACCTTGCGCGGCAGGCCGAACGTTGCAAATAGTGATCGGAGGTTGTCAATGACTGCTGCCGAAGTCGTCTGTCCCATTTGCCTTATCTCAAGCCACTTTGTGTAGGCATCTACGACCACAAGGAAAGTGCAGCCCTCAATTGGTCCTGCAAAATCAATGTGCAGTGTGTGCCATGGTGTGTCTGGCTTTTCCCATTCTGGGACAGGAGCTTTCGGCGGGGCGCTCCGGCTGCTCTGGCAAGGCTTGCATTCTCGCACCACTGTTTCGATGTCGTTGTCAATGCCAGGCCACCACATGTAGCTTCTGGCACACTTTTTCATTGCAACGATGCCCCGATGTCCGGCGTGGATGAGATATATAGCTTGTGCGCGTAGTTCTCTCGGCATCACAACTCGGGACCCAAATATGATGCAGCCGCGATGGGTGCTCAACTCTGTAGCTCGCCTGCGGTAAGCGTCGAAGTTGTCCCCTTTGAGTTTATACACGTTGCCTTGTTGAACAGCTGTGTAAACTAGCCGGAGAGCTGCGCACTTCTGCGTAGATGCTGCAACTGTGCCTGCTGTAAGCGGAGGTTCTGGCAGTGCTTCGAACATCAGAACGTCTCCTGGTGGAAATGGTTCGTCAACAGTTGCGTCTAGTGGCAGACGGCTTAGCGCATCGGCGTTTTGATGTTTGCCGCATATCATCACGCCTAATGGAGAAAACCAGTTTCTCCCTAGAAGGCTTGATCCTGTGCCCTTCACAACAAGCAGAGGTAGCGTATGGGTCTGGCCGTTGTAGTTAACCTGCACGTTGGCAGAGCCCAATAGTGGCAGATTCTGTCCTGACCACGTTCGCAGGTGCGTGTCGTCATGTTGCAGGGCGGGTGCGTCAGATGGCCATGAAGTTCGGAACGTGTCCTCACTGATCAGAGTACAGGCTGCGCCGGAGTCCACCTCGAACTTAATCAGCTGGTGATGTACGCTTACTTCTGTAAAAATCTTCGGTCGCGTGCCGAGATTCATGGTGTTCAGGTCGTACAACACAGATGGTGTTGCTGATGTTGTTCCATGGAGATCAGATAGCGGCGTATTCTCTGAGGCGTTGACGCTGTGATTAGGCTGGGAAGGTGACTTTATCTTGGCAAGTCTCCGTTTCGTAATGCATGCTCTTTCGATATGCCCTCGCTTGTGGCAAAAATTACACGTGGCTGACTGGAATCGACATCCCTGGGGGTTGTGTTGGTCGTCACACCGCCAGCAGCGTTGTGCCTTTTTGACCGATTTTACAACAACAGAAGGCTTGCGCACCTGGTTGCTTGTCTGGTGTACCGGCTCGGTGTTCCGGCGAATCCCTCTCTGCTGGTGACCGGCGCTCTCCGCTCGAACGGCGATGTCGTAAGCTTTGCTGAATGTGAGGTCCTTCTCAGCGAACAGGCGCTGCTGCAGTGACTCGTCACTCAGTCCGCACACAAATCTGTCGCGTAACATCACGTCCAAGGAAAGCATGGTGGTGTTAGCAGAAGAAGCTGCGTCTCCCTCCTGCCCGGTAGCTGTTGTCGACAGCGTTCCAAAATTGCAGTCGGCAGCGAGCTTCTTGAGCGCGGCTACGTAGGCGCTCACAGTTTCTCCTCCCAGTTGATCTCGTCGTTGGAAGCAAGCCCGGCTGTAGACCTCGGATGGCCTTGGGTCGTAGTGCTTTTGCAGCGCTTTTACGATGTCGTCGTAAGACACTGCCGCTGGTGTGCTTGGCTGAATAAGGGCGCAGACAGTGTCGTAAGTCTGCTCCCCGCACAGCGTCAGCAGGTTGGCCCTCTTCAAGGCTGGGTCTGTGATGTTGTTAGCTTCAAAGTAGAACTGAAGGCGTCCAACCCACGATGACCACGATGAGCCGTTGAATTCTGGTATCTGATTGGGAAACCCTCGCGTAGCCATGGCTTGTCAATAGCGTTGCGTAGCGCGGGTCGAATCCACTTTCTCGTCGCCACTGTCGTGTCCGGTCGCTGTGTTGAATGCAGCGAAAGACGCACACGGTACTTTAAGACTTCGTTTATTTAAAGCCGATGAGGGTGCGACCAGCGTCGACCGAGGCAGGAGCCGAACTGGCCGCCCGAAGAAAGGAGGGAGTGGAGAAGCGTCCACGGGAGGGAGTGGCTTCCCAGAACAGGAGGAGGGTGCGGGGGCGCACCGTGGGGGGGCATCTGGCGACAGCGTGCGACGAGGGGCAAGCGGTCGTTAGGAGGAGGATGCGAGTGGTCGTTAGGAGGAGGATGCGAACTGTCGTTAGGAGGAGGACGCGGGGGCGCACACACACAAAAGCAACAAGGGGACACAACAGATAGCGATATCCCAAAAAGCGATTGGTGACATGCCGCCAAGGCTGCAACGCTTCTTTCTGCGACTGCTTCGTTACGATATCAAGATTGTTTTTGTTCCAGGAAAGCACCCCTTCCTGGCCGATATGCTATCCCGGGCTTCACTCAACTGTGACAAGACCGACATCGACAGCCAAGATGCAGAAGTACACGCCGTGAGTGTAGTTTCGTCTCGCGTGAGCCATAGAACTTTAACTCGACTGGTCGCCGAGACAAACAAAGATGAATATCTGTGCAGTGTACTCAAAAGTCTGAGAGAAGGTGCACCGGTTGAAGGCCAGCTGAAGCCATTTACTGGCGAGCTCTCGCAAGTTCAGGGCGTTTTGTTAAAGGGTTCCAAAGTGGTGATTCCCACTAGCATGAAGCACGAAATTCTGGAAAAAATTCACCAAGGCCACTTGGGTATAAGCAAATGCAAATCCAGAGCCCGGGAAGCGATATTCTGGCCAGGCATGAATAGTGACATTGAAGCCTTTGTCCAGAAATGCGCAGTCTGCCGGAAATATGCATACAGCCAGCCGCGTGAGCCGCTGCAGATGCGCTCAGTGCCCACGCAAGCGTGGTACCGAGTAGGAATCGACATTTTTTACTATGGGGGTAGACCTTATCTTTGTGTTTACGATGCGCTCTCAAACTTTCCGGAGGTGGAATTACTTCAGGATACATCGGCCAGGACTGTCATTCAAGCAACAAGCGCTATCTTCGCTAGATATGGCATACCAATGGAGGTATGCTCAGACAACGGACCCCCTTTTTCAAGCTACCAGTTCGCTGCATTTGCAAGAGAATATGATTTCCAGCACATTACTTCTAGCCCTAGATACCCACAATCGAATGGCCTGGCAGAAAAGGGGGTACAGGTGGTGAAGCGAATATTAAAGAAAACTGCTGAAGCCAATCAAGATTTCTGGCTTGGTTTGCTCGCTTACAGGACAACCCCACTGGAAGGTTCTGCGGCACCCGCAGAGATTCTTCAGGCCAGAAAGCTACGAACAACGCTACCAGACACTCAAGAAGGTCCCAGTTTGCATATTACCAAGCATCGCCAGAGTAAGAGAGACCGGCAACCCCTACCACCCCTGAGACAAGGTGACGTTGTGCGCGTGAAGAAAGTTGTCTGGGACAAAAAAGCAAAGGTCGTGCAGCGCTGCGCTGAACCAAGGTCCTACAATGTTCTAACAGAAGACGGCAGACTTCTGCGTCGCAATCGAAAACATCTCATGTCTACGAAAGACACATTTCTGAGTGAACTTGACGACGACGGCGATGACACCATTGAGGACAGAACGCCGCAGCAGCAGCCGCGACCAGTGACATCTGATGGTGATGCAGTGTCAAGCGCTCCTGGGTTAAGACGATCGCAGAGACAACGTGCACCCCCGCGACGCTTGGAATACGGGAGAGACTTTCAGCAAATGTCTTAAGTTATTCTTTTGTGCACTGAGCCCATGTTGTGCTTGCAACTTTGCTTTGTTGTTGTTTTTAGTTTTCTTTCCAAAAGAAGGAAGATGTATCGTATGCGTGAGGGACAGCATGCGCAGTGCGGCCTCGAAATGTACAACTGATACGCAACAGCCGATACGCTGCTGTCCAAGCCATTTGTATAAATACGCGTTGCTCAAATAAAGCTGCGCTCTTTTCCCCCTGGCATTCGGTGTACCATGACGTCGATACAATATACAGAAGGGAGTAAAAAGGGAGTATGCTGTCCTCTAGCGCCCTCCCTTTCATAGAAGAGAGCACGCTACACTCTCAAAACACAGGAGTAAAAAAAAAGAAAGGGAAGGAAGCAAAAGAAAAGAAGTACACTAGAGAACCGCCTACTCCGCTCTCATATAGGAGCATTCATGTCTAGAGTGTGTAAAACGACTGCGAGTAGAAAAAAAAAAGAGCAAAACGCTGAGGCGGCGTACGAGTATCGAGCGTTAGCAATATCGAACGTTAGCAATATCGAACGAATGATCGCGTCATTAGCCATCTTCGCTATATCCGGTACAAACATTCGTTATATCCGGATATCTACTTTTTGCATGTCAACATATACAGCGCAAGAAGACAAATCGTTTGACACCACTTCGAATGTCCTGCGTCAATTAGTTTGGCCGTAGTGGACGTTTGAAGTTTCAAGAAGCCACGGTTTGGGAAATCAAAGGTCGTCGGTGCGAATCCTTATGATGCGTTACGCTTTGATTCGACTAGTAATCTTATGCTTCGTAACGCGCCGAATCGTTTCATACCACTCCAAACATTCTACGCCAGTTAGGCGGCCCACAATCTGTGCACCAATGGTACCACCCACTGGTCCCACTTGAACGACCTTGTGTTTCATGCTAACGCAACCAACGCGACCATGATTAATGCGAGTATTACAGCTAACGCTTTAAGAACTTTCTTGGACACTTTTTGTTTATGGACACTTACGTTCCCTGTGAGTGTGTGTGCATAGGGCGAGATCAGTTGCCGCAATGTATCTTTGTTTTTGTAGAGGGATGTATGCCCCTTTTTGATCGTGAGTCCTAATAAACTTCTCTTATGTCTTGTTGGCTTACCACGCGTATGGACCCACTAGAACTTTCTTGGACACTTTTTGTTTTTGCACACTTACGTTCCCTGTGAGTGTGTGAGCATAGGGCGAGATCAGTTGCCGCAATGTATCTTTGTTTTTGTAGAGGGACGGATGTCCCTTTTTGTCCGTGGTAAAACAGCGCGGAAAAAACACGAGGACGGAACAAACACGAGCGCTGAGAGTCCAAATAAACTTATGTCTTGTTGGCTTACCACGCGTATGGACCCACTAGAACTTTCTTGGACACTTTTTGTTTTTGCACACTTACGTTCCCTGTGAGTGTGTGTGCATAGGGCGACATCAGTTGCCGCAATGTATCTTTGTTTTTGTAGAGGGACGGATGTCCCTTTTTGATCGTGAGTCCTAATAAACTTCTCTTATGTCTTGTTGGCTTACCACGCGTATGGACCCACTAGAACTTTCTTGGACACTTTTTGTTTTTGCACACTTACGTTCCCTGTGAGTGTGTGTGCATAGGGCGACATCAGTTGCCGCAATGTATCTTTGTATTTGTAGAGGGACGGATGTCCCTTTTTGATTGAGAGTCCAAATAAACTTCTTTTATGTCTTGTTGGCTTACCACGCGTATGGACCCACTAGAACTTTCTTGGACACTTTTTGTTTTTGCACACTTACGTTCCCTGTGAGTGTGTGTGCATAGGGCGACATCAGTTGCCGCAATGTATCTTTGTATTTGTAGAGGGACGGATGTCCCTTTTTGATTGAGAGTCCAAATAAACTTCTCTTATGTCTTGTTGGCTTACCACGCGTATGGACCCACTAGAACTTTCTTGGACACTTTTTGTTTTTGCACACTTACGTTCCCTGTGAGTGTGTGTGCATAGGGCGACATCAGTTGCCGCAATGTATCTTTGTTTTTGTAGAGGGACGGATGTCCCTTTTTGATCGTGAGTCCTAATAAACTTCTCTTATGTCTTGTTGGCTTACCACGCGTATGGACCCACTAGAACTTTCTTGGACACTTTTTGTTTTTGCACACTTACGTTCCCTGTGAGTGTGTGTGCATAGGGCGACATCAGTTGCCGCAATGTATCTTTGTTTTTGTAGAGGGACGGATGTCCCTTTTTGATTGAGAGTCCAAATAAACTTCTCTTAAATGCGAAACACGATACGAAACTCTCGCGTCAACATGGAAGCCTCCGGCCAGCTCCGATGGGAAAACAAGGCCAACAGGTCGCTCACAACACGAAGGGAGGGAGGGCCTCTGTTCGACGACGAACGCGTGACGCTGTCGCAAGCGTCGACCCGCTGTCGCTCAACTGCGCTGGGCGATTCTGCCGTGAGCGCCCAGAGGATGTCGACGGACAGATGTTCCACCGCGAGCCGAAACGCGCCGTGCAGCTCGGCAACAAAGACGCGGAAATTGTTTTTGCGCCGTGCAACAGATGTTCGTTCAACTGCGGCATTTTTTGCGGGATACATTCGCACCCTTTGTCTCTCAGAGCCGAATGTAATGTGACACGCACACCACGTGTGTACGGAGATCTGGCGGCGGATTCAGCAGTCGAACGTGTTCACTCTCTCCTGATAACCGCGGTAAAAAAAGAGGTGATTTCAGTGTGGTGTGCGTGGAAAATTTATTCCCCCATAAATTAAAAAAAAAACCGAGCTTTACTGCAGAACATCATATAGTCTACAAAAGAGGCCCCTTTTTATTCACATTACGTATGAAGCAGGATATGTATTGCTTACGAGGAAAAAAAAATCTTTCATTGGAAATACTCGCTGAAAAATATTAAACATAATCAGAAAACAGGACAATAAAAAAATTCGAACATGAGCTTTATGCGGACTTATCCGTATGTGAAACTATCCCATCGACTGTTCTGCCTAGTTGCTCAACAGCTTACTACCCCCATTCCGTTTCCATCACCACCTGGCTTGACTGGCCTAGCGCTGAAGGGGATGAATAGCGTCGATTGGTCGCCGAGGCGGTCAGTATGCTCGGCCTGTATATTATGGCCGAACAAATCTCTTGTAGTACTACACTATAGTAGTAGCCTAGTAATAGTAGTAGCAGTTGTAAACATAGTATTAGTAGTTTTAGTAGTAGTATAGTACAGAGTACTAGTAGTATCAGTAAACGTAGTATTAGTAGTTTTAGCAGTAGTGGTAGTAGTAGTAGCACTACTACTACTAAAGCTACTAATACTGCGTTTTATGCGTTACTATATCAGAAATGAGAAATCGAAATCGAAGTTAGAGTTACAGAACTCTCCATGCTAAACATTCCGAAAAGACAAAAAAAAAATACACTGCTCGCGAGAAGCGCTTTGGGCTACCCTGCAGTGCAGTACCAAGGTCAATCCCGGGCCCTCTCGAAGATCCGCTGAACTGCTCGTGAGTAGGTATCGCAGAGGTTCGGAAAGCAGCGAGTTTCCTCGGCAACGGCGGAAACGAAAGCTACAGACAGGCACCCGTCACTGGTTCTGTCTGTGCGGAGCAGTCATCTCAGCCGGAGCTAAAATCAGACGAATGTAGGTCGTATTTTCGTACAAAGATGTCGCTTGCATCTACAAAGTCGAACGTCAAGACGAGGACACCACCGTGGGTGCCACACTGTCTCTGCGCTGACAGGTTCCGCTTAGAAGTTAAAGACACTCCCTCGTGAGGCTGACGAAAAAAAACCGTATGCGAAACTGAAGTACAGTTATTGCGCAACATCCCGGATAGCGTTACTTGACCAGAAGCGGCCCGGACCACGCAGACTGTGGGCATAATAGTGGATATTTTCGGCACTAAGCTAAACCTTGTTATAACGAAGTTGAAGGGGCCCGGTGATTACTTCGTTATAGCCCGTGTGGACCGAGCTTCCAAGGGGAATCTTCATTCCTTCGTTATATCCGTTATTTCGTTATAAACCGTTTCGTTATAACGAGGTCCGACTACAACCGTATTTCACAACGTACTTTACAAAGGAAAGTTACAGTTGCCAGCTTCAAGAGGAGAGCACGCTTTGGATCACTTACTGCAAAAGCCAGTCACGTGAAATCTCAACTTTCATACGCTGCTGTATAACAGCAGGTGGCGTAAAAATTTAAATTTTGCTCTAAATTTGATGCAGGTGCTCGCGTACGTATGCGAAGTTGCAAATTGTTTTCAGGCGTTCACAAATCAGACTAGTCCGTTATTTTTATTCGAAAGCCAATATTTAACGCTACAATTGCACCTTTTCCTTTATTTCTTCGACGCAGAGGTCAGAAAACTTAAAACGTTGGAGGTTATAGCAGTTATAGCAACTTCTACCTGACATTGTCGTTGTCATGATAAGACTTGGGATAAGGCGAGTCCAGTATCGTCCTGTGTTCTATGCGCTGTTCGCAGAAACCTTTCTACTTTACAAACAATGCACGGACCGCAAGCCGAAGCAATGGGTTGAAGATCAGCGAAATAAAGAGGTCGATAAGGATTTCGTGAAACATTTTACATTTTTTGTACGCTAGATTCTTTCACATGCATGACTTCCGCACATGCATGACTTCCGCACATGCACGACTTCCGCTCCACTCAACACAATTCTGGTCAGTGTCACCCTACGCGATGTATTCCTCGTGCTCGCTCTTATGAGGCGTATACAGGCCCAAACAATATGAAACAGAAGGCTTTATTAAAGCCCGCGGTCAACTATTACTCAAGTACAGGTGAGAATTAAGGCAGTTCATATGTCTCTTTGATTCAGTTCGATGAAGTAAAAAATTAGTTTGCTTCTGGAACGCGAACAATGGCTAATATTCATATGGCTCGCACCTGTGGACCTTAATCCTGCACGCGGCGACCAGACTTGAGTGAATCGCAACTGCCGAGAAATGACCGCGGCCCTGTCTCATTTCCGAAGAAGCCGCGCATAACAGTCGCAGATCGAGGAACTAAAGTAACTGCCCAGCCAAACTCGCAGGGCTTACGACAAGGCCAAAATTGTTATACAGCGCAACGTATTTCGTCATTTTGCAGACTCCTAGATGATATTCGCCCACTGACAGTCAGTCCGAATTTCCAAGCAGCGCGCGCATCTAGTTTAGAAGAGGGATAGCTTGATCTAGGTGAACTTTAGTAACGCGGGGTTGCGTGCTAGTTGGTGCACACGGAAGGTTTGAAAGACACGAAGACACTGCGCCCTTGGTTCTGCTTGCTTCGCGTGTTTTTCGTCTTTTGTCCCAGTATTAGTATTTGCTAAGCTGTATTCGCCTTGAGGTGAACATGCTTTTCGCTTAGCCAAGCAAACTTATGGATACCGTTTTCGCCGCAGTTTTTCGGATATTCGGAGCAGGACGGCCCAATTTCGTAGCTCAATCGATATGAGCCATTGCCACGACGGGCTGACACACACGGTCGTGAATGATGTCGCCAGCTAATCGCTTCGAAGCAACTGCATGCCCGCGCAATCAAGCGTCGGCGCATCTCGCAAGCGAAGTCGCCTTTTTGCTTTGCGATCAGCCTTACTATTAAGCAACTCGCCAGATGCCTCGAAACGGCCAGATATCTGCGCCGTAATGTCATCTCCGCGCCAACAATCTCGGCGCTTCCAGGAACAGCGAGCTCCGGACGGCCGCTGCCTTCTACAAAGGCGGTTGGCCGCACTCGTCGAACACAGTATACCCCGGCCGCCGGGCAAGGCAGGCGTCTTCGGTGTGAGCGGAGAAGCTTCGTACAAAACACGCGGCAGTGGCCAACGGGACACCGGCGACCAGTTTCACGCCGGCGGGTGGAATGGCAAGCACGTGCGGAGCCAGCCCAGCGGCCGGAGACGTATTTCCCGAGTGAGGAAGACCACCGCGCGTGGCAGCAAAGTCTGCCAGCGCGAAAAGCAAAAGAACACGAAAGAGAATAATCGGAGCTGCTGTGAGCGACACCGTTGGCATTGAAGTCACGCGCCCGCAACGCGCCGCTCCGCGGGATTCCGCAACAGGCGAACCATATACCTGCGCTTCTTCACGGAGAACTCGCCATAATGCCCGTGACGTCATAAGCACCTCGTCCTCCTCACTCTCTACTTATCCTCTCCTCTTTCTTTTCGCCGGTCTCACGGTAGAAGCAGCACTGCCGCTCTCGTTCGAGCCGCTGTGCCTTTCATCCAGACTCAGCAGACGATTCCAGAAGGGCGTCGTGCTGCTCCTAGGAGGGGGGGCACTGAGCCGCCTCAGCAGCGCTACGCGCAGCTGCTGCAGCGAGCGCAACGCAGTCCTCGACGAAGAAAACGATCTCCAAACACGGTTATCAGCCGGATGAAAGGTCGGCCAAGTGCCCCCCTCCTCCTCCGACCGTTCGGACTGCTCTGCAGACGACTAGCAGCCCCCAGCTCTCCTTTTAATCGGGCAATTGGGGCGCGCCGATACGACCAGTGGACAGGAGTAATACGCAGGCGCGAGAGCGTGTCCCAAGCGCGCCGCCGGGACCTATGTGCTTTATTTTCTTTCGTTACTTTTCTCGTTCGCACTTGCGGCGCGCGAGCGACAAAACTTCTCCGTCACCCTTACGGAATGTCCCCCGCGTGCGAGAGAGGTCGCGATAGAAGAGCAACTCGTTTCGGAATCGGGGACACGAATGTTGACGACGCGCAGCGTTGTGCGGATGTTCTCTCCCCACTGCGAAGCTGGTAACCGCCGGCCGCTCAGCGCCAGCGTGCGGCGCGAACGACGACACCGGCGGCTGCACTTCGGAAAGACGAAATGAAACTTACCTTGATCGGAGATGCGGTCCGCCAACCCGTCGCTAGCGGGTCCCGGGGAGAGTCGTCGTTTTTCTCCCGACGATAAAAAAAACACACATACACACACACACGGCGCACACAAGCAGCGTTTCCCGGGCAAACAGGTAGCGATAACGCAACGCCAAAAAGAAACGGCACACGCGTCGCACACCACACAGTACGCCAACACCTGAAGCAGACGAACGGAGCAGACGGCGACGCCGGGCCCCCTCGCGGCGGTCGCGCGAAGCGCGCAGTCGAAGAAACCAGTACGACGGAGCCAGCCGGCCGGCGTGCTGTTGACACAGCTGAGCTTGCGCGAAAGCAAGGTCGCCGCGGAGGTCGCCGCAGCCGGCGTGTAAAGAACGCGCCAGAGAAGCCGTGCAGAGAAATAAAAAGAAAAAAAGGTAGCGGCACAAGCCGTCGACGAACAGGTGGCAGCGAGCCGACGCCAGCGCGGCTTGGCCAATTAAACGACCCCAGCAAATCAAGTATCCTCTTCCCTTTATTGCAAAACGTTTGCGTTTCGTATAAAAGTCGTTCCTAGTGATGCAACTAAGCTATGCTAACACATACATCTAGTCTATCGGCGACACTACCCGTAAAACCGAGGCCACTACCGATAACCGCAACATACTCCAACAAATACTTGGCAGTCCTTCATCTAGGAGCCCAAGATTCTTTCCATGTAAGGGTTGAGGAACATTCCCTGGGGGTCCAGCTTCTGTCGGATGGCGCACCACTTGGAGAAGTTTGGGTACATTGCGTGAATCTCCTTTGCAGTTGCATTATAGGCCTGGTAGGTGTAAGAACAAGATGGCAATGAGTTGACAATGCACTGGTTGCACTTGTGTCACGCAACACAATAGGCGAAGAAAAACTGGTAGATGATCTACAGTGCTCAGCACAAGCAAAATAAGTCTACAAACATTTCTCTGTGAACCTACATGTGCCATACATATGTTCTACTGCTATACTATCCTGCAGAATATTATAGAAGATTTTACCTACCATAATACATTTGGCACACTGGCTGTTTCACTTTACTCAATGCAGCATTTTTTTTTTATGAAAGTGCTATAGCATTCACGGAGCATTAGTTCTGGACTTCAGTCAGGTGCATTATAATAGGATACAACTTTTAAAAAATAACAGTTTTAACACTGGGCCACGGTTCACAGCGTCCTGTATTACCCCGCTGGCCAACGACAACAGTAAACAAAATCATTCTTTTAATGTTTGACTCCATTAAACAAGCCAGATATCAAAATTCCAGAGCTTATAATTTTTTTTGTCATTAGATTTTTGTTTAGGCAACAAGACAAGTTTAAACAACGGAGTACACTTTTGTTGCGGAGGAATTCTGCGCGGCGGCCCTGAATATGGGGTGGATCTTCACTGCAGACTTAGGTTGTATTTGACTATAGCCAATATACCCAACATATTCTGATTAACCTTTTGATAATTTTGTTCCAATTAATCTGCACTGCCCAAATGTTAAACTGCGTGCATAAAAGCGAAGACTCCTGTAATATTTGTCACTAGCTTTCCTTATGGGTAGACTAAGTTACAGCTTATCACAGGCTTGGATAATGGTATGTCACCCAGTCTAATGAGGGTACTGCTTAATCAACACTTGTTGTACTCCTTTACTATCTTTAGAATGAGGGCTGCCCATTTTTCTTATTTAGTGGTAGCAAAGAAACCTCCCCGCAGATCATTTTGTGAAAACTTACCGCCCAGCTAAAAATCATCACACTGCATATCAGCTGTTCTCCAAAAGTTTGGGTGGCCAATTACCAGAGTTCTAGTATCGCTTTTAGGCCTTAAAGGGAAGCTGAAACGGTTTTTGGAGAATTCGAGGTTATTCAAGAGTTCGAATCTATCAAGTTTCTAGATAAACCATGCAAAGTATTTTTGCACTAGCAATTAAAATGTAGACATAATCGTCGATTAAAACCGCGACGATGTTCAGGCTTCTCCTTACTACGTTGGAGGAGTGCGAGGAAACTCGGAAGTGACGTCATTATCGCCGAAACTTCATATGTCCGCTGCTTACGCCTGCATGCAGCTGTGCGTCATCAGATAGTGCTAAACAATGCATTGTGAGCTTCACCTTCGATGGTGTCGGTTTTCTTCCATGGAATAACCCTTTCTTCGCTGGAAACGTAGTGCCGTCATACGGGACGTCATTATCGGGGCCTCTGCCCGTCGCTGTGCACTTCAGAGAAGCCTGAACGCCGACGAAGACTTTATTCGGCGATTACGCCACCATTTCAAATGCTAGAGCAAAACAATTTCGCAGGCTTTACCTGCACGTTTCGCACATTCGGCAACCTTAAACTCATGGAATTCTAAAACCGCTTCAGTTGCTCTTTAAGACACGCTGGTGAAAACTATAGTTTTTTCTCATAAAAACACTGAAAACAACTCAATTTGCTTTTTGCTATCAGTTAAAATTGATTGCTTGGCTGTCTATGGCTATGTCGATGTTTGTCACTCCTCTTACAGAGAACTTCCTCAAGAGCATCTCGCAGCTGATACAAAAGAAAGTCGACGATACGAATCCCACGGAATCGTGAAAAACATTTGTTTCATCATCAACGAACAGAATCCGAATGCAGAAGCACGCGAAATGCATTCATGCAGGTCTGTTTATGGCTGGCGGGATGCGCTACGCAGTGTGTATCACACAACTGACGGTCACGACGTTGGCAAGGGAATGTTCATGGCTCAATTGTTCGCATCATCTGCAGTGGCATGGGAGAGAGTTGAAAACACCCGAAATTTTGTACACAGTATGCATTGTGCTCCGGGCCTGGGAAGTTCATGAATTCTTATCATCCCGACATTCCTTTCAACCGCGTTCGTATCACCGAGATTCTACTGCATTGGCATGCACACCTTCGTGGGACATTCCCCACTCATTGGAAGATGATCACTTAACAAACTTGCAAGACTATGTCCCTGACACAAGTCACTCTGCCTTCCGTTGTTGCATTTTTTGTACATCCAGATCAATGTAGGACAGCCATGTTCCATTCAGTGCAGCCACCCACCCATTCACTCTTCAGTAATCTGGAGAAGGTGTTGTAATGTTTTTTTTTTTTTAAATTAACCCCTTCAAAAGCAAGTTACGAATCACAGTGCCATTTACAATGCAGTCATCACCGTTGCGGCTCACCATATGGCAGGGGATACGAAAGATTTACCTTCCTGCGGAAAAGATTTCTGTCATTTTGCAACACCTTTTCCCATTTAGGGGCAAAACTTTTAGGTCGAACCATCGTGCATTACAGTGCTGAACATAAAACGTCAATGCACAACCCATGAACATCATCTGCAGCTAAAAGCAAGCGAGACCAGAAATCATGATCATCATCACCAGCCTGACTACGGCCACTGCGGGGAAAAGGCCTCTCCCATGTCTCTACAATTAACCCTGTCCTCTGCCAGCTGGGCCCAGTAACCAAATGCAAATGCAGTTTGCATCCCTTCACTGAAACAAGCGTTTGACCACTAATATGCGCCAGAGAACCCTTGGCCTAATTACGTTTAACACAAAATAAAAAAGAAGAGCTTGGTTGGTTTGGTTTTAGGGGGTTTAACGTCCCAAAGCGACTAAGGCTATGAGAGACGCCGTAGTGGAGGGCTCCGGAAATTTCGACCACCTGGGGTTCTTTAACGTGCACTGACAACGCACAGCACACGGGCCTCTGGAATTTCTCTTCCAAAGAAATTCAACCGCCGCAGCCGGGATCGAACCCGCGTCTTTCGGGTCAGCAGTCGAGCACCATAACCACTGAGCCACCGCGGCGGCAAAAAAAAAGAAGAGCTTTCTCAATCAAAGTACAGAGCAACACAAAGAACTATAATGATAAAGGAGAAATTTGATTGCATACAGGTAATACCAGCCTCCTAATACTCACTGTTGTGAGCACTGTGCATAACAAAAAAAAAAAAAAGTTTTCCCATGTGAACAGCTCAATTCTATCACAAAATCTATGAAACTGTTCATTAGAGACCACAAAACAAGTTATGGCAAACACTACCAGCAGAAAGACTGGACCAAAGATCTTTCCACAGAAAGTATTCTTGATGAAACTATCCTGCACCAGAATTAGGAAATGGAGCCATCCTTCGTCGCTAGTCTATCCATTCATTCATTCATTCATTCACTCACTCCTGAAAACCCTCCTATGCATTGCGGTCAGCTGAAGCACTGGTTTCAGGGGTAGCTAAGGCAATGAATCTGTGCACTTCTAGTCTTTGAATTTAAAATGAAGGAAGCAAATTATACTTCACTGATGCACAACTAAAGAAAGCACCCGCAAATTCATTTAAGAGTAAAAACTACACCACTGTTCACGCAGTTCTACTGAGATGAGGTAGCAGGGCACCATTACGTAAAATGCCAGTGCTGATGCCCTGCAGTACAACAGGCATCCAATCCATGGTTCAACGCTCGCTACGAAGGCACCACACACCTACCTTGGCCCAGTGTGGTCGTCCACCCAGACTTTTCATGATACCCTCGTAGGCAGCCCAGTAGACCTCGTAGGCAACTTTTTTCCCATAGGGCCTACAGCAAAGTAATAAGAACATTTGCCAAATGGTGAAAATGTATGCGGCCACAATGTGCTTCTGCTCAATATCGGAGTTACGAAGCAATCTGTCACATTTATGGCATGCCTTTTTCCGGCTGGCGTACCACAGGCCATATCCCTGCAGCATATTTTTGTCGGATGTGATGAAGCAGCTTGCCTCATGCCTGTGCTAGGCGTAAAGCTTAAGTCCAGTGTATTTGCATACTGTTCCCCTGAACTCACCTTCACTGCGATGTCTGATGTGAACCTATGCTTTGACCACTGCGAGCTGCATATCCTTGTTTGAAAAGTCAAGAGCATGTTTGTTTATATTTTCTTTCAACATAACGCCAAAAAAAAAACAACGAAACGACAGCTGCATGAACACTTAACTACAGTTTACAAGGAAATTCACACCAAATACTCAGAAAGGAAGCAGCACCCTCCCGAGTTTATGAGACCAGATATGCGCACAATGAATATACCACTGCACGCTACAGAAGGTGAGGTCGCTAGAAACGATAACAGAGGAACCTGAAATGGGCTTTCATAGTGGCTCAGTGGTTAAGGCGCTCATCTCTTTCTCTCTTTCTTCTTTCACTCCCACCTTCCTCTCTTCCCTAACAGTGGTTCAGGTTCCCCCGAGATATGTGGAACAGCTACTGCACCATTTCCTTCCCTCAAAAACCAATTTACCGAAGAAACCAGGTATACAGAGAAGTAAACTCCCCTGAAAGGAGACTTATGCAAGGATTGTTCTCTCTTTCTTTGCAACAAAACTGAAAAACGTTTCCACTATGCTGTGTAATGCAAGAGCCCAGTGATGGCCATTACACTGTGCTGCTTAAACACCACCTTCTCTGCACTGCTCTCATGTGTTATGCCATGGCACCTCATCCTCCTGAACTGTGCAGCGGAGTAGCTATGAACCCACCCCTACAAACCACGCTTCTACATTGTAGTGCTACCCTCTCACTCTGACCACCGTATGCTGTGGCGCTCCAGCTTTCCCAAGTCACATGTGCAAGCACTTCCTTCCTTCCCTACTCCTTCTCTTACTCCCCTAGCCACCTCACAGCCACCTCTTCCTCCTGTGCAAACGTCTATGCCAGTGTCAGGGATTTAAGAGGTATCTTGCCATTTAACAGCTATTGTTGCAATAGCGAGATAAGCCTAAGAAATGCAAGCAAGTTAACCCTTTGAGGGTCGAATTATTTCGAAGAAAACTTTCCCAGGTGGTCAAATTACTTTATTGCGGATCTTGAATCTACAAAATGTATATAATCGAGAATAAATAGTAAAAAAAAATTAGGAACAGTACTTTGGTGACAGCATCACTCACAACTGGAAAATGCTCAATAGAATAGAATAGCGACGGTGATAAGCAAGCTAAGAGCAGCACCAATAAAGATAGAAATCAACTTCGGCAGCCCCTGCAAGATAGTGCTGACAAAAAGAAAACTCAAATTTCGCGCGACTCCGTTGCGATCACGCGGCGAAACCAAAACTACAAAAGGGGTGTTGCCGCAGTCTGTGCCGCCGCGCTAAAGCTAGACATAAGTTCTGCTTATCTCCGTAAGAAGGCAGCACAAAATTCAAACACTTCTTGTAAGTCCTAAGAGGTGGCAGCACCCCCCACTGCGCACGCATTGTTCTTTTGGTGCAAAATTTCAAACGGAAGATCGAAACCGTACCCGTACGGCAAAGACCTTGCGGGACAGAAAACCACCGCCGTACATATACGGCAAAAACCTTCAAAGGGTTAACTGGCAATGAGACCTGTGGCCAGGCAAGAAGCTCTATGCCTGTCCTCCTCGCCTGTGCGGGACGTGCAAAGCTGCCCTCTCATTTCCTTTACATCAACCTGAGCAGTGTGCCTAGCAGCCGACTTCCCTCCTAGCGATTGGGCATCCAGGTAGTATCTGATTGGGTGAAGTGGGGGCGGTAGTGCCATCTGGTGGAAAGTTCATGAGTTGAGGAGCACTTCCAGCTATGTGGAGACATGATGAGCAAAGCGGAGGCAGACCGACAGCGAAAAGATGCACTCACACAGCTTCAAAAACCTCCGAGCAGATGATCACCCCACTTTCTTGTTTGCACTGCATTCTTGTTATTATGCCTGCTGCCTGCCTACCTGCCTCCGCTGCATGAAAGAAGCCACTGGTTTGGAAGGTACAAAACAAACTGTTTGCTCTCTGGCTATTTTTTGGTCTTATATGTACTGCTCTTCATACCCGCAGGTGTAAAATGGAGCAAGCGCAGTCAGCATTAGCTCTGACTGCAACGTTGCAGCAATAGCGGGAAGCCCACAGAATCTAAGCAAGCAGTGCATACTGACAATCAACGTCCCTGGCTGTGAACAGACACTGTCAAGTCAACCAGCCACTCACGGACAGCAGTTGGGTACCAGGCTTTTCAGATGGCGAAGGGAATGGAGTAACGAGCATGCTACATATTCGACTTCTCTACATGCGACAGCATCTCATGTATCTTGCCACTTAGTAGTTACGCAAAGCGTTGCACAGGCATTACCATAAGTGTCTGGCATCGTGCCAATAGGGGATATTCAAAATTCCGCAAGTGTGCTTTCCCGCATAACAATGTTGCCCCTAACAAGATGGCCGACTCCGCTATAAAGGAACTACATGGGCTTCAGGACAGGCGCTAAAGGTGTGAATAGAATGTAAGAAACGTATTTTGGAAGAATCAAACAAAAAACCAGTCTTTCTTGCTTTGTTTCAGCTGGAAACGCATGGTCCGCCATCTTGTTGGGGGCAGCATTGTTATGCGGGAAAGCGCACTTGCGGAATTTTGAATATCCCCTATTGTGTCTTGCTTACATGTGCAAGACAAAATGGTGTGCTGCTCAGCTCAAGGAGAATCATTTCGTCCACAATATACTGCGCTGCCGATGCTCTCACCTGTACATGATGACATTGATGTAGCAGCTGTCGCGACCAGATGCAGGGCTGATATAGATGTCGTCCGCTTGGGCAAAACGTATCTCCACGGGTATGTGGACGTACGCACCGGGAGTGCTGTCAATCCACTCCTTGAGCTTCCACAAGGCTAGAGCTGTGTTCTCCCTAGAATTCGCAAAGAACAGCACCACCAATATGCTAAACAAAAAAAATTCCTCTTTTCCACTGTTCAGCCCTTTGAAGCCACAGGCCATAAAGTATACAGTCACCAACCAATATTTCAGTTGGTCTGAATAAGCGAACAGTCTGAAAAATCAGAGAGCTTCAAAAAAGTCACTTTGCAATGAAAGACCGGCCTCAAAAATCGTGGACTTAGCCATTTCCCATCTTTCGTTTGCAAGCGATAACATTAGGTTATACTTGAGCCAGAGACACTTTTTTCATTTCATTTCCGCACCACCTTGCATCACCAAAACCAGACTGTGTGATGTGGCCGCAATGCATGCTGCTCTATACTCGCAGTGCACAGAGAAAACAGAGTCAGTTTCACAGGGCAGCGACAGTTGCGAAGATTGCGAGAGGGAACCCACGGAAGAGGCCAGCACCTCTGACAGCACCCCCCCCCCCCCCTCCCCGATCTGTCCTGCACAATGGGTGGCGGCGTCAAAACTGCTGCCACCACGGCCCCACGGGAGACACAGCCGCTGTCCCGTTATCAACGTGACTCCGAACACTGGCTCGCGTGCTCTTTTTTGTAAAGCACCTTGATGGAAACAAAGAGCATGTCATTACCTCGAGTGGTAAAAATGAGGAACGAATAACAAAGCATATTCAAATCAGTCTGTCCAATTAACTAAGCTTAAAACCAACAGATCGCAGCTTTCATAGTGACAAAGGACTGGTTGGCTGTGACAGTGATCACTGCTCGCGTCTATCCTGGGTCAGAAAAACGAACTTCTCGTCAAAAAAACAATCTTTACGGCATTGTTGGCGTCTATTTTAGTTCGGAAAATCGAAATCTTACACACCACAGACTGCAAAATATTGGTCATGAATATGTACATATCCCTATAAGGTGCACGATGATTCCTGAACAGAGTCCGAAATATCGTGCCAGCCAGTCCAAATTACTGGAGTCTGATGATTGACCGAGCATCGCTCATGAGATTCTACTGAGGCCAACGCAGTAATCCAACTCAGTGTGCTAGTGTACTCATGCCAGTATGAGTTATACCCCTGTCACACGGCCAGTTTCAATGGCCATCGAGTCGAGGGCCTTCGAGATTTTCGATCGCCATCGAACTCGAGGGAGTTGTGGTCCTGCCACACGGCAAATCTCAATGGCCATTGAAATCGTTCTCGCGTCTTACGCCAAGCTCGTGTGGCGCCACAATCGCTACGTTCGGTTTCGCACAAATAACAAAAATATATTGACGAAACTTAACTAAATGTTGAAATCATAAGGTGCGTTCACAGTTGTTCAAAAATCCGGCAAGCGAAGCGGATTCGCTTGCCGCAAAAACTAGGACCTGTTGTAATCTGTTGACGCCCGGGCGAGTTGGAACGGCTGCGCCGCTGCTGCTTCTTGTTGTGCACATCACGTCGCCGCTCGCGGCGTACACAGATACAGTGAGAAAAGAGCATAAATTTATGCTGTCTACATACCACGAGCGTATGCACGCTTACGTACGCTAAACGCAGGTGCATTCCCACATTTAGTTCAGCGTATGCTTGCAGAGACACAAAAATAAACTCAGCCTTTAGTGGCGCCATCTGGTTGTCAAAACGGGAACCATTACTGTCAACAAACCGACTCTCTTAGGCCTAGGAGCGGCAGAATCGTCACTCTAAATAAAAAATAAAGCAAATTTATCACTTATACGTTTTCTTGTAGGCCAGATGAGACGAAGTGAAAGACCGGTGCCCCATTTTTGACCAGTGAACGGACAGAAAAAGGCAGCAACAACGAGAATTCAGTCTGAAGCGAGGGTTCCGGCTTTGTAGGGCGCCGCCATGTTTGTTGTCGTTTGAAGCAATGCTAGCAACCTTGGGCAACGCTCGAAGGCCCTCGAAATCTCGATAGAGTTCCGGGCTGCTCCGTCAACTCGATATACTATTGAGTCGCTGGCCATTGAAACTGGCCGTGTAGCAGCGCTCGATCACCTTTGAGTCGATAGATTATCGGTTCGAGGGCCTTCAAAGCCCGTGTGACAGGGGTATTACAATGTTGGCACAGTTACCATATGTCACCATGTTGACATTTCCCTAATTTAAATCAGATTAAACGTCCCGGCTCCAGCCTTTTTTTGAACTCATCGCAGAGGGTAGGAGGAGTCAACCAAACTTTCAGCGAATCCCGTTGCGGCCGCTCTGCCATCGGCGGAGTGATACGTAGCGATCAGCAAAAGCAAGGAGTCCACGCATATTTTTATTTCTGCAGGCCTAATTTGCGGCTATGTAGTCTCTGACTGGATCTATTTTTTCACGGAAACCCAAAAAACAAAATAAAAGTGAAAGCGAAGCCGCCGCACGACCGTCTGAAAGGCACTCCACGCGTTAGTTGACTCCTCCTACCGTCAGCGATGAGCTCAAAGAAAGGCGGTAGCTGGGACATTTCATCCAGTTTAAATAATGGAAATCGGCCGCACAGGACAATAATTTGCCGTTTCTAAGAATGCTCGGAACGAGTAGAACGAGTTCCCGCGGTAAAAGGATGAGTTCAGATTGCTCTTTAGTGCACCTTTAACGCTTGTGACCCCCTCCCCACTTGCACACGTCATTTTCCAGCCTTAAGAACCTGGACGCTACCATCCCACCCTACCACTTGCATGGGCAACATAACACAGTGGTTATGGCAACAGAAATAACATAAAAAGTCAAGCATGACGGAAACAAAATGGACATCCTTTGTTGATTGTGCCTAGTCCAAGGAATTTTCTTCCAAGCCATGCATAGCAGGGCACTCTAGCGCTCCCAGGAGTCCTCAGATAGGAGGGGTGAGGATATGACAAAGGCTGTTTCTTTACTTCAAGCAGTCACTTCAACACACTTCAATGCAAGATGCAAACATACTTAAGCTGGAACAAAGCATCTTATTAACACAACGACTGAAGTATCAATAAAAGGAAAGAAAAAAAAAATCAGATGACACTATTTCTACACTGCGCTTCTGTCCCCTGTATGCAGAAAAAAGAAGCAAAAAAAAAACAAATAAAGTATATTAAAGAAGGATGGATAGCTGGGTGAGTTTGCAATAATACATCGTGGGAGGGAACACCGTGAACAAGACGACAGACGAAGCAAGAGGACACAAAGACGAGCGCTGACTCAAAACTGAATCTTTATTGAAAAAAGAAAACATATATGTATACATCATAATCACGTGAACATTGTGGGAAAGATTGTGGGAAAGAAAACGATAAAAAGAAACAAAAAAAGTGCCGTCCTTTGGTCACAAAAACTAAAATTTTGTTTAGACACCGGGATAAAATGACCAGGGAGATTATGGAAGCGTATTTCATAAGGAAGAAGGAATCACAGTGTATCAGTCAGCCTTCTTTGGCATTAGTTGATAAAGAAGTATCGTTTTTAGATAATTCGTGACTTGTTTCATTTGGGTTCTCAGGGGTGCCTTTGTTCGGAGTTCACCACGTGGCATATGGTGCGATTGTTGATCTTGATTCTGCTAGACCAATGCTCTTTGCTCTGTTTGTTCACGTGATTATGATGTATATATGTTTTCTCTTTTCAATAAAAATTCAGTTTCGAGTCAGCGCTCGTCTTTGTGTCCTCTTGCTTCGTCTGTCGTCTTGTTCACGCTGTTCCCTCCCACGATGTAAAGTATATTACCTGGTAAGCTGGATGAAATCTGTGGCAGGTATGTCTGTATGGCATGATGCATGTGACTGCTTTGGCGCCTACTCTATAACATGTCAAAATGATGGTTTGCTTTGTTAATAGCTGTACCACATTCCACCCAAAACATGTGCACCCATTCACCAGCCCACCTTTTAACCCCAACAATGCACTCCACTGCATATAAAAAAGCCACAGACAAAATACGCGTCCATGCAGCCATTAACGGTGCATCTAAACATTCGTCTATGCTTAAGCTTTTTTTTTCTGAATTTTGTCTTTATTTATTCTCAGAAGCAGTACACAAACTGTTAGTTGGACCCATAGCCTTTACGGCTAGTGAGGGGTCCAAATACAAAACAAGCACAATATTACTGCAGACCGTGTAAAATAAAAAACTTCAAGATTAACACACACAATTGAATTCATTCCTACATTTCCATGAAAATTAAATAGTGTTTTAAAGATGCCGAAAAGTTATTTTTTTCTTTAACTTCATTCGGGATTTCATTCCACACATGGGCTCCGGTGTATTCTAGGAGTCTCCGGCCATACATATTGTAACAAGGTGGTAAATTAAATAGATTGTTAGTTGCAGCTCTTGTTTGTTTCATTGGCAATCTAAATAAACTGTCATACCTTGGAATGCACCACTCATTGACGTGCTGCTTGAACCGGCACTCGTAGTTGAACACCCGGTAACTCACGTCCACCCTCTGACGACGCGGTGCAAATATCACACGCAGGAACAGCCCATTCAGCCACGGAACCCAGGAAGGAAACCAAGTGCTGAAAGCAGTGCGCATCACCTTTTAGCAGCCACTGAAAAGACTGAGACCACCAATAACTACATGCCTCCAGTCTTTTCTCATGAAATGTGTGTCTTATAAGAAGATAATGAGACGTCATTTGTGCCAAAGCTGCCATTATTTCGTGTATCTGAGGCATTTCCTTACTTTCCAGCATTTGGAGCTTCACACGCAGGCTGCTGCATAATACGCAGAACCATGATGCAGGAAAACGAGGCTGGAAAACATAGCAAAACATTCAGTCCACATGAAACATTCATGTATAGTCAGTGCATGGTCCTCCCAGTTCATCACCCGTCATATTCATTAGCCACATACAAGCCTGATGAGACATGCGCACACAGACAATTCAGAACAACTAGAAAAATTGCTAAGTAGCTTATACACAAACAACAGCACAGTCAAACTAGATTAGCGACAGTTAAACCAGTCCAACCAACCATTTGCAGTTGGAATTGGTGGGCTTGTGCTAGTCTTGGCTGCACTCAATAAATTCATCAGACTCATTCGAAAGAGAGGGGTATATGTCTGCCTGTAAAATTAAAAGGGTACAAAGTGTCACCATGCTCTCTATGAGTGCTTCTGCAAGCTGAAGTACAGTGTTAGCACTCCGCACCTGAATCTTTTGCATTTTAACACTTCACTTGAACTTGACTCAAATCTAACAAATTAGGAAGACTCTTCAGCCTTGCAGGAAGATGCTTAAGCGTCGCCTTAAGAGTAGGTGCGATAGTGCGCTTTCCTTCCTTTCTGATGCCTAATTTGCATATTTTTATTTGGTTTTACGTTTTTAATTACTACAACTTTGTTTGGTTTGGTTTATTGGGGTTTAACGACCCAAAGCGACTAAGGCTATGAGAGACGCCGTAGTGAAGGGCTCCGGAAATTTCGACCGTGCACTGACATCACACAGCACACGGGCCTCTAGAATTTCGCCTTCAAGAAATTCAGCCGCTGCAGCCGGGATCGAACCCACGTCTTTCGGGTCAGCAGCCGACTACAACTTTGTGTATTGGGACTTTAGTACACATCCCCAATACGCTTTACTGTCATACACATCACAATGCATTCACTTCATGCCCTTTAACTTGTTAGAACCAACGATTCTCTATAGCATGTGTTGCATGCCTGTCTGGCTGCCAGAGGGCCTGGGTTCGAACCGCAGTGGCGGTGAATTTCTTTTTAAACACCTAACAATATTTCTGCCATGTTTCTGAGGCCTTCCGGTTAATCCTAGGTCAGGGTGGTGGCTTCCGAACGAGCTGGATTCGCTATCATGCAAAAACCAGCCTCCCAGAATATAAGCGCAGACTCACAGATGCCTGGCTGCCTAGTGTATGTCCACAGTATGTTTCAGGAAGCTCACTAGATGTGCACAACAAAGCACTATAGTAGGCACAATAAAATATTCAGCTAGAAAAATTTCTTGAGAAAGTATGTGACGTATCTGATATAAAAGCACGTGATGAAAAAGCAAGTGACACGACACAAACTTTTGGTCTTTTCCACGGTTTCAGAGCAGCTGTTTTAAAACATGAACATGAAATAGACATGTAACTGGAAAGTTGGCGAATGCGAAAAGCAGCCATTCACAAGGTACTGCCATCCCTCTTACCTCAGGTAGAGTAGGAACTCCATTCCATAGTAGCCAAAAGCATATTCCACAACCCAAAGATAGATGCCCTCAAGTAACGATGGTCTTGTAGCCTCCTGTAAATGAGCACCAATACATAAGCATGTATGCATGACACCCAGTCAAAAACATGACTTATCAAACATGAAACAGCGTCAGCACTCATGCAACAAGCAAAACACAGAAGCTATCAAATTAATGCAAACAATAAAGCTGTTTCAAGGCATGAGAAATATGCCATGACAAGAGGGCGGCCCCTAGCTTCATACATTGCAGCACAAATAATAAATTAGGTTTATGAAACACAAATCCTGACTGCTGTACTACAACTTTCTGATAAGACAAGAATAACGAAGACAAAGCAGTTGTTCAAATATATATATATGAAAGAAGGTGAGTCTTTGAAGCTAAGAGCTTAAGCAGATATTTGTTTTTTGTTACTGAGTACTTGAAATAAGAGACATCCTAATGTCGAAGCGAACAAATCTCACTGGAAACATATTGTCTCCTATGTTGTCAATATCTTTTATCTAAAACGAATACTCAATTACTTGCCCTCTCAAGCAAAAAAAACAAGAAAAAAAGAAACAGAAATATCTGCCTGCACTTTCTCTGGCTTGAAAGGCTGTTGACTTCCTGCATACATTTTCTGATAAGATGCAAAAAAGCTCACTCGCCAACATTTTTTTTACTGTGCTAGCAGTGGTAGCGTCACATTGCAAAACCCAGCGTTGCTGTAGGCGCTTCTGTGAAGCCTCGGAGAAAGTGGAGAGGATGATAGTGCAGAGAAGAAGATAGTGGGGAGGACGAAAAGGTGGAAAGCAGGAAAGCGGAGATGAGGCAAGAGGAGAGGGAAAGGCACTGCTAGTGGCGACCTTGTCACTTAAGTTATAGGGTGCGTTCCAATTCTCTAGACGTCTGACAAGACGTCTAGTGTGACGTCTAGGAAGCCGTCTACATGTCTACATATTGGAACGTGTCTACTTCACGCGCCGCCTTGCGCATATAAACTGAACTAACATTTGCGAATAGTTGCACTCCTATGTTCTTAAAAAATCTTAATAAAACAAGTTAAAAACGCGCTGTTAGTAGTTTGCTAGTTCTTATTTTATTTTTTTTTTCTGCAATAATGGTGCGTTCATCGCTACCGCCTCAGCAGACGATCTCACCTGCATAGCAGACGATCTCACCCGCACGATTTCCTCTCGCGCGATTCACAAATATAATCGTAGGTCCACAAAGACGGCTTTATTTGCCGCTAGTTCCTATAAAAATCAACTTAACGGAATGACTGACACTTGAAAGATGGTGCGTCTCCGGGCTCCAGTGCCCGCGAAGATCACGGCTCACTCAGCTCTGACCAAAGTAACGTTGGCTCTGACTGCACCATGGACTGCACCAACTGCTCCGCCATCTTTAGACAGGAAGTTAGCCTGCATCGATGTGGACTTCGGCGAAGCAGTCTTGTTGGACGGCTTCGTGAAAATTGGAACGCGTCTAAAAATGGCGGCTGTCCGGCAAGACGTCTAAGTAGACGTCTACTCGGGAGTATTGGAACGCAGCCATAATGATCCTATGTCGGTTTTTTTTATTGCCAACAATGGAGAAATGACCGCAGGGTGCAAGTGACAGCTAACTTACCTCCTTTGTTCTGGACAGATGAAAGCAGACCGCAGTGTCTGTGTGTGGATACCACAAACACCGAAAATGGTCCGAGCTCTGCAGATGCACATCCAAATTTTCGAGGACCTACAGAAAGGCAAGGTAAAGAAAAACATTTCATTCCCCACCTCAAGCTAATTTAGGCCAACTCACAAGCTGATAAACTGACAGCCCTTTGAATAAGTCTCTGGTTAAAACTCCGCACACTTCAACATCACGAGCGGGGCCTTTTTTTCAGAAAGCCAAACCTCAGAACTTCAGAGGACTAAGAAAACAAAAAGGAACTCTGCATCGCATTTGCTTTTGTTTTCTGGCATAAATATTTTCCGGCAGCCTGACTTCAGCGATCTACGTGCTACAGAACACTTTCACATGCTTTACGAAGCGTTCAACTGCATGAGCATTCTGGGGGGTTAACGGCGACACTCAGTCACCACAGCACGAACTTGCTTGCCTATTCACAGCCTTCAACATCTTGAACGGCATACTTACGTTTTACAATGCCCCATACACTGTAAGGAAGTGTAATTCAGCTCACTTAACAAACAAACTTGACTTAATTCACCTAATGATGAGAATCTGAATTACAAACCAGGAGCTTCAAGACTAACAAGTGCACCACACCAAAGACAGACTAGCAAGCTTGCAGGCAATGCAAATAATTCAAAATACATGAATTTAAAAGTAAGGCAAGTTGAATTGTTACATTTATAGTGCAGCAAAACATCAGCTAACAAATGCCGGAAGCAAGAATGATGAGAGAGTTGAGCAAGTTTGCATATGCTTATCTTTGGAAAGCAGCAACACAGACATAGACACAACAGAAGAGACAGTCCTGTTGCCTTTTCTGTTTGTGCTTATTTCTGTGCAGCTGCTGTTTCCGAAGATGCTGGAAATACAATCAAAACATAGAACAGAGTTGAAGTGCCCACGCACCTGTTGCAGTTGGCACGAGAAGCGGGTCTCTCGCAGCCGGAATGCTGGTTCACACTTCACTGTTGCCGTGACGACGATGCCCACAGAGCCAAGGCCACAACAGGCCGCCAGAAAGACCTCTTTGTTCTCTGTTCTCGAGCAGCAGAGCCTCTGGCCATCACTTGTGATAAGCTCCATTTCCAGGACCTTTGGGTTTAGAAGCACTCTTTAAAAATGCATCTAGCATGTGAATTTTTTTTGCAACACGCATAAACAATTGGTGACAGGTCTTTTTCATTCTTTCCGTGCCAAAATTTTTGTGTTCTTCATGTTTACGTCTTTTAATTTTCTTTTGCCTCTGATGGAGCTCTGATGTAGTGCGAAGATTGCCGCGGCTGCCGGTTGTCGCCGCACAAGCCCACTTGTGGCTTCGGCGCTTCCGTTTCTTTGTATGTTCAGATTATGCTGAATAAAGATTATTATTATTATTATTAAAAGTAGGTAGTGTATCTGCATCTCCTTTCGGGCTACGCTACAAGGTTTTCACTCCTTTACAATCTGCATGACTTGCATAAATGAGCAGTTCAAAAATGAGTTTATGAGGTTAAACCTCCCAAAGCGACTGACGCTATGAGGGATGCCGTAGAGGAGGGCTGAGGATAATTTTGAGCCCCTGTTCTATTATCGTGCGCTGACGTCCGCTGTATTTTGTCAAACTTGATAAAAAAAAAACAGCTACTACACAAACCGATTACGAATTAAAGGGAAATTAGGAAGAACCAACGATATGTCCATACCTGTGTTGAGAATATGCCATACTTGAGCCCAGAACCATGAACCCCAGTGGCAATGGCTCCACCAAGGGTTATATCAGAAACGGCACCAAGGCTAGAAGGAATTGTAGACGTGACTGCACATAACCGCATTCAGTTATTAAAGCCAGCACCACAAGCAATGAGGCACAGCTTATGAGGAACTACAAGATGAGAGCTTGTGGAGCTGAGAACACGTCTGTTGGGTTTCATGCATGTTTCATATACGGAAGCCTTTAACGTGATAAAAAATATAGCTAGCTTCTGTTCATGGGTCAGAACATTTTGCCCACTTCAAAAAAAGTTCACATTTATTGCCATAAAGCCATTAGATTTGCACCTGGAAACTATTTCATACACCAAAAAGTCCATACTAATTACGGATACATGACATAATCTTCTGCAACGATTTTCATTGAAAACTTCCAACATTTTTATGTTTTTCAAGAATAACCTGGTCTTCCTATTACAAAACGGACATTTTTTTTGTATAATTTCAGTATCATTGTCACTGTGAAATTTGCATTTCTGCGCGGTAATGCTCATATATTGCTTCTTGTTTGTTGTAACCAATCCACTAACTTTTATGTTATTATTTCTTAATGTTGTAATGACCTACTGAGGGTCCCCGTACAGTCGTTTGACTTCGGGGCCTTCGCCTGAATAGTTTACATTTTGTTAGAAAGCTGGAACCAATAAACTTCAATTTTATTTCAAAGCTAAATGCTTCACCAATTCATTCTTTTTCCCCCTAACCACATAAGACTGGAACCGGCTATCTAGCAAACAAGTGAGCCTCTCCAACAAAAAAGTATTTTAATATTTGATCACACAAAATTGCATAGTTTTCAATGCACCTTTTTCCTTGCTCAGAAGCCTTTTCTCTGCTTGCATGGAATTTACACATTGGCAATATTTGTTCATCGACCTTGCATAAATTCCATTTTTGGCGACAAACTCAAAAACTACCCACCTAACGTAAAAATTCTCGTTTATTATTCACTAATTAGACCTAAACTTGAATATGAATGCGTTGGTTGGGGCCCTTTTACTAAACAAAAGCTGTGCGATTTATCTGCTCAAAATTCTCTATGATTCTCCCTCTCAAATATTGAGTTATAATGGCATTGAGTTTCTTGAGCAGCGAAGGAAAAATCTTCCATTGCGATTCTTTTCCATGCTTTTTAATAGAACTTCAGCAATAAACCCTTCATCCTGTCTGTCACGTTCAACCTCCAGGCTTACTCGAATCAATCATCCGAATTCACTAACCCCTTATTTTGCACAGACAGATGTATTCAAATTTTCAGTTTTTCCCCGACCTATAACAGACTGGAATGATTCATAGTTTCGAGTATTCGTTGATTGATGCATTGTTTATTGTATTATTCTTTTTACCACCCTGCTTGGACCTGAACAAGGTCTGTAGTATGGAATAAATAAATAAATAATACAAACACATTAAATTCAGCTGAATGGAATGCCCCTGGGGTGATGTAGGTGTACAGTAAATAAACAAGTGAATAAAATAACGCAACTCCTCCGCGCTTCTTGAATGCAAACAGCCAGAAGTGGTGCACTCAGGCCCAATACCTCATGAGAGCCAGTCCATTTTGGCCAAGTTCCACTTCATTGAGCCTCTTCAACGTGACGCCAGCTTCAGCCTTGACCACTGCATTTGCCTTATCCACCTTCAGAAGGCAAAATCACATGAAGATAGTTCAGAAAAAGACACCAAGGACGGAACTTTTTACTCCAGACAAAAGAAACTACAATTCGAGCTGAGCAACAAAACGTCCTAAATAGGAAGATACTGCAACAAAAGTTTTATGCGGGTTTAACATTCCAAAGCGATTCAGGCTATAAAGGACGCCATAGTGAAGGGTTCCGGAAATTTTGACCCTGGGGCTCTTTAACGTGCACTGACATCACACAGCACACGGGCCTCAGGAATTTCACAAGGTTTATGGGGGTTTAATGTCCCAAACCGACTCATGCTATGAGGGACGCCATAGTGAAGGGCTCCGGAAATTTCGACCACTTGGGTTCTTTAACGTGCGCTGACATCACACAGTACATGGGCCTCCAGAACATCGCCTCCACCGAAATTCGACCGCCGCGGCCGGGATCGAACCCGCGCCTTTCGGGTCAGCAGCTGAGCGCCATAACCACCGAGCCACCGTGGCAGGAGTATTTCGCAAGGATGGCAGTGAGGTTGATAAAACAAAAAGATCAATTTCCAACCGCTGAGAAAGAATTAGGGATGCTGCTAAGCAAAACAAAAATATAATTTAAAATCAAGACAACAGTTATGCCACGTACTGATTAAAGACGAATTTGCTGTTCAGCACTGCCTTATGTGCCACAGATGATACTGAACCCAAAAAAAATTTAATAGCAAAAATAAAAAAATTCCAAGTAACACGCTAAAGTAATTACAATCTTGAATGTATCAAAGCTAAACAGTAAAATCCACTGTTTGGGCTTCATTTCAAGCAAGCAGAACAGTGCAAAACAGAAGTATGAAAGACTGACGGCAAAAAGCGGACACTATGATACGGCAACATCTATTTTCTGCCTTCAGTTGGTTTCCTCACAACGCTTTGCCAGGGTAGCTGTTTGGGAATGTATTGCAGTTTTCCTTGAGCAAAGCACAAGGCTTACGAGGAACACTGTGAAATTAGAGAGAGTACAGAAGAAAGTAGTACGTTTTACTTATAACACCTATGACTACACAACTATCAGTCATCTTAATCTAAGTGGTTTGCTTCCAGTCTCTCACAGAAACTGCATTTACCATTTGAAATTCTTTTTTCAGTTAATCAAAAGACCATATATACCAACACGTCCAACATTTTATCGTTTTCCTCTGGATATAACACAAGACAATGGCACGATTTTACAGTAACACCATTAACAGCACGAGTTAACTCCTATAAGTATTCTTATTTCCCAAGAACTATTACAGACTGGAATAATCTCACTAATGACGCAGTAACAGAAACTTCATTAGAAGTGTTTGAAACTCACTTTTAATTTCCTTATACTTCTTCAGTGTATGGTATCTGTGTTGTATTTGCAATTTTGCATTCCTGTTCATAATTTTTGCTAGTTTCCTTCTATTGAAACATCCCGGAAGTGTATTGTTTCCACCATTTGTTCTCATGTACATTGTAAGCTTGCCCACCGTACTAAGGTCTTGCAATAAGATCGCAGAAACAATAAATAAAAGTGAAATAAAAATAAGGGATGACAGGTCGCTAAGGATGCTAAGGGTCGATGACAGGATGCTAAGGGTCGCACTCGTCTCGGTTCTTGTCTACTTTATTATTTACTGACGGAAATAAAAATACAGCCTTGCGTAAGGAGAGTGCACACGTGTGATGAGGCTCATGTGATGAGGCATATCAAGAATAAGCATACCTAACCTTCAGGACCCTGTAGAGACGTAACATGCTGACCATGACCTCAGACGTGCAAGCGATGTCAGACGGCGAGAAGCCAGAGCCAACCACCCGCACTTTCTTTCCGCGTTGACGGGCAAAGGCCAAAACCTAAAGAAAGAGCAAGGAAAACGCTAAAAGACCGTACTACAGTACCAGCAACGCAACAAGGTGATCGATGTAAACCGAACGCTCACTTCGAGCAACTCATCCTGGTCTTTGGGTTCGAAGTAGAACTCGGGTTCACACGTGAATGTCTTCGACCAGTTCTCAAACGTGACACCTTTCAGGCTCGAGCACTGAAACTGGAGATGCTTTTTATCAAGGCCGTATCGAACACATAGCGCTGATCAACTTACAACCATCTTGATGAATCTTTCCCGGAAATCAAGTCTTGGCTAGAGGATAACGTAGTTGCGTCCACGAGTTTCCACGGTTTCCTTCTTTTTTTTTTTATCTTGAACGACAATGACGTTATATGGCCGTGTCGTCCAGCGATTGATAAGTAATCTCGCTCGACAGACCCGAACATGCCCGAACCGTATCAATCGCGCCCCCATCCTTACCATGCTAGCGCTCGATAATAACAAAACCAAAACAACTCAAACAGTGCGAAAGAAAAACTGATGATGATGATAACATGCTCTTTGCTAGCGCCGCTTGTATTTATACTAGACATCAAGTGCACAAACTATACATATTTTATAAATAGCTTCATGTAAAAATTCAGTACGATAGTTGGCATTTTTTGTGTCTGCCAAGACGCTAGTGACGTTTTGTTGCGTCGGTGAGGTGACTCCTCCGAGAGCCAATGGGAGCGTCCCAGCGCTTGTTGCTGACGTCGGCCGGCGGGCTTCTTCACGGACGATGACGTTGCGGTCAAATGTGGTGTGTCGTTTGCGAGACGCAGTGTTTTCCCACTTCTGCAGGGATATGTTCGCGATTAGCGCTAACACTTCGACATCACTCTGAAAATCCCCCATAACAAGATCTGCAGTGTGGCGCAGCACATCCGAGAGCCGGCCGCGCGTAGATGGCCCTTGAAAGTGTGTTTGCAAAAGCTCTCCCTAAGGTTGGGCATGCAAACAAAGACACACAGAATGGAGAAATGGAAAGGTCGGGTAACCTACATATTGAAACGCGACTTCTTTATTAGCGCTAATTGTCTTCCCCCGCAAAAGTACGGCCGATGGCTAAACTGTGCTCTCGAATTGATTTCCCGAAGTGCGGAACCCAACCACCAAGGTAATGGGGGCCACGTCGATAATGGCTGCCGCATCCGGGCTTAGGCCTGACTGCGGTCGCCTCTTCACTTGGGTGCTGGGCGATCTCTTTCGCTTCACTTGTGCATGGTCTAGTCCTAGCGTTCAGGGCCTGTAACTCTGACCGAGAGATTTCCTTGCTTCGTTTTTTCTGTCGCTCTGTAACCTCGTGCTGCTTTCATGACTGGGCGACCCCTTTGTGCGGGGCGGCCTGCCGTATGTTAACTGCTGTTGATGCCTCGTGTGCCTGTCCGCCCTGAACGCTCCAGTGTTGTCTCGTTCGTTGCCTTAGGCCCGAGCCGTTTCGTTGTAAAAAGAGCAGATTTTGCCACTATGGTGTTGTGCGTATCTGTAGTTTATTGCCGGACCTTTGCGAAGTGTTTAGCACGCTGCGTTTACTGTGCAGGGCGGACGCGCTAGTCGGCCATGTTGAGCAATTCTCGGGCCAGATTTTGGCCAGCTGTTGTATCGCACTTGTGAAAAGTGCCCGTGTTTCTGTGCGCGGCCCGAGACCATTGTTTCATTATGTATGCAGTCTGCAGCGATTGCTGATTAACGAGGCGCTTTTCTCTTAAATCGCCGTTTCCGTCAGCGACTCTCTATTTCGCTCCGCTCGTATTTCACGCTGGCTTAACTGTGATTACAGCAGTTGCAGTGACTGACCAGCTAATTTTTCCTTCGGGTCGAGGTTCAGCTAATCGGTGCAAGTTTCAGGGACCGTGTATTTTAGTCGCAGCGCTTGAGTGCTCAAAAAATATGTTACGAGGGGGGAGGTCGAGGTGTAAAAATAGCCTTACGTAGCGGTTAGCCTTGAGGGCAGAACGAAAACTTTGCGGGATATCTCGTATTCGGCCCAGTCGCTGATAACGAAGGGAAGAAATTATGACCTCACTGCTTGAAGCAAAACAGCAACAACAAAAAAAATGGCGCGATCTTTTTTGGCAGTCGCGTCACGGTGCTCGAGGTCACATGCGTGGTCACGTGCCCATGAAGAATGACAGCTGGCTGAAAGTGAGGACCGAGCCGATAGTGAAAGTGGACGGAGCAGCCGGTGTGAAAGAGCCAGACCTGGTCTTGCTTGCATAGCGACTGGCACGTTTATTTGTAGACTTAAATTTTTGGCCTCTGTGGAAGAGGCTCTCTCGGTCACGTGCTAGGATAGTTTCAGTTTTGCTTCTGAAGAGCCCCCCTCCACTCCCCCCCCCCCCCCCTCTTTCCCGATGAATCATGAGAATCAACATAATATATGCAAAATTGTAGGCTTCTTCCAGGCGGATCCAGAACTGTGATTTTTTTTTTTAAATGATAGGCGGCCTGTAAGTGTGTTCTAGTAAAGACAGAGCAGTGCTAGACTTCTTGTAAGCAAAAAGTAAGGACAGCCATGCACAGTAGAATGCTCAAGGGACGAAATTTCATTTTCTTTGGCAAATTTTCTGCAAAGACAATGCACATTGTTTTCTAATCTAGTTCCAGTATTATACCCTGCAAATTTAATTCAGATGGGGAGTATACAAGCCTGACTTTGTAGTTTGGTATTGCAGGTTTCTGCATTAACTAACGAGGAAATATGCCGAAAATGCTTGAATATTCAAGCAAGCACAAACACGCAATATGACGAGAGCACAGTTCAGCCATCGCCCAGTACTTCACTGCTGACAGCTGTATGCTGTGTGGCGGAACTGCTTGTGGCAACTCTTTGTTCTGTCGGCATTGAAATTGTGTCCGAGATCACGCCAACACCTGTGATCTTGGTTGAGAGTCTTGCCCAGCTTGTCTGAAGCTGGATGTGTTTATATATCTTACCTTCTCTCGCAGTGTTTTATTGTGAACGGTAGGCGTGAGTTTTTCGTTAGCCTCAAGAATCCTGATTAAGGCTCTTTTGAGCCAGCAGGTTTTTGGAAACCTACGTTCCTTGAGCATAGTTTCGGCCAGTCTGTGTTAGTCACTTGGTGGTTTTTAAATCCCGCGTGCTAAATAGCGATCTATCTTGATTGCCAACTGTGTGTTAGCATTAAGGCTCAATAAACGTGTCGTTTTAATTAAAGCTAGGACGTGGTGTGGCATAATGCTCCGAAAAAATTGTAAGCAAATAACTAGGAAAAATGTTTGTGATTGAGGATTTAATGAAACTGACAGGAACGAGAAGCCTTCTGTTGCTTGAGATTGTAAAGAGCAAATTTTACCAAATCTGTGATAAAAAAAAACTGATCAAAGTGAATGCAGAGTTAATCGTAAGCAAAGACAAAATTTTCTGGAGAAATTTAAGAAAATATTTTTTTTCGTGCCAGAGTTTTGAAATAGTTTTAGCTGCCTCAAGTTTCGTTATTATATGGAATTCTGGTATGCGGTTGTTTCTGCGTTTTAGTGCCAGCAAAATGTGACTGCCGCAACCAATATAACATAGTCTGATGCTTGTTCTCGGCATATTGGCGACTTGCATCTTGCCTCGCATGATGAGCTACGTAGACCTTGCGTCTTAAGTGCTAGCTTTCGAACCTTCTCAATAACGTGTGCTAGCTCTCTCCTCGTATGCTTTAGTACGGTCCGGTTTGTGGAGTTTACTCTCCCCAAGCATCGCGTTGACTGTGAGGGATTCCATAGTTGGAGGCAGTTCTGGGCTAATTTCGATCACCTCGAGGTTCTTTAAAGAAGCACTGAGGAGATCATCTAGTCATTGTTCTCAGTAAACACTGATTCTTTGTCTTTTTCAATATAAGTTGACGTTCGTCTGGCAGCAAAAAGACTTATTTGCGTGAAAATTGAATTTTAAAAAATCTCCCTACCTGCCGATTAAAACTCGTGACGTCCTTACCAAAAAGATGCGCTGCTGCCGTTTTGACAGTGTAGCGTTCGGGATACGTGCCAAGAAATTAAGTAACAATGGACACATTTTACGTGACAAATTGGCCAGTGGTGGTGACGCCTGTATTTATTTTTTTTTCTTTTCGAGCTTATAAAAACTCTGGTTTGAGTGAGGATGGTTGCTGCGATTAGAACATAGTACCCTATCAATGGACACCAATTTGTGCTGTTTCCCTTTAACATGTGCTGACATCGCACAGCACACAGGTTTTTTTTTTATTTCGCCTCCATTAAAATATGGCTGCCGCTGCCAGATTTTGATTCTGTGACATCACAAAATCTCAGATTCTTGTGTCCGCTTTTTACAGTTCTAAACTCAACATGGGTTCGGGAAGAAAAAGGGGTGGTAAGAGAGTGAGTTTGCAATTTTTTGGAAAATACTTAAGCTTGAAAAAGAAAGTTGCGCCGTGCTGCAACTATGCATTGCTGCTCTTTGTTCTGAAGCTCTGATGAGCTGTAATAGTTCCTTGACTTGTCACTGCTTTTTCTGAAGAGCATACAACAAGTTGTCGTGAGGAAATTTTCAGTTCTAAGATTTTCTGTTGTGGTGGTAGCTGTATATGCTACACTATCAAAGGTCACCGTTGAAGCCTTCTAACGTTTGCTGCCTGCACGATGTCTGGCTTTAGTGATCAGCTCAGATGATGCTTGGTAAAAAAAAAAAAAGGAATGCTGACCTTAATGAGCTGTGTTAATGTGCTCGATTTCAAGGGAACAATAGCTATGTTCACAGCTGGGCTCATATTGGATCAGTGAATGCTACGTGTACCTCGCTGCTTGCTTGAACTAAAGCATTCTACTGGCAGCTACACCAAGCTAAAAAAAATTTAAATAAATGACACTGAATACTAGGTTTTCCGCTCTTGAATAAATTTGAAAATATCTGCATGTAGCACAGGCTCCACAAGGCACAGTGTGTTTTTCACACAGCATAGTTTTATTCCTCTTATTGTCTGTTGTTCATCAAGAATCGAAGATTTTGCGTTTTACTTTGACGTGAGCCCAAAGCTGCTGCAAATTTAGAGATGCGAATAAAGCTTAACTCAAAGCAGGGGGCAGTAATAATAAAAAAAAAAAAACTTTTTTTTTCTGACACGCCCTTGAAGAGAGACTGCCTGCAAGCGTGTATGTTGCATAATAGGTGACCTTTAAAGCAAGAACATGTATGTAGCACAATCTTTTAATGCTCTTTTTTTTGCATTCGATATCCTCAAAGGGCATAGCTGTTTCTGGTGCTGCGTGGCTAGTGTGGGAATGGAGATGATTGATTGCTTCTGTGGAGCCCAAGTCTGAACTTGGGTCTGCATTTACATGGTGTCACATTCTGATAGCTACTGGCTGCCTAAAGATTTTTTACGTCTTCTTTTAAACACACACCTTTCACACTTTCACACAAAAATGAACACCTCCAATTGCGAATTCTCTAAAAAAAAGTGGACGTAAAACATGGCAAGCCAAAGTTTCAGAATTGAAATGGCTCGGGGTAAGCGTACCGCAGCTTTTGAGAGATGCAGCAAGAAAGATTCTGCTTTACCACGTTGTTGTTTTGCTGCACTCTTGAAGCCAGTGGGTATGGTCATGACGGTGCACATAAAAGTTCAACCATTAACTATAAGACTGCTTTTGAAAACTGCTTTTGTTGCATGAAGACCCGGGTTCAGTTTCGGCCGTGGTGGCCGCGATTTGATGGAGGCATAACAAAAAAGGTTCCCGTGTACTGTGCGATGTCAGTGCGTGTTTTAAGAACCCCAGGTTGTCTAAATTAATCCAGGGCCCTCCACTATGGCATCCCTCACGATGTTAAACCCCACAATTTACAGTCGATCTAGACAGGGATGTTTTGACGGTTTGTTAATTCCTAAAAATTTGCTTATTATATTTTTCAGTCTTGTGCAATAAGTGATGCTCTTTAGTTTAACATGGTAGGATGATTCACTCGCCATTTCTACATTTGCTTTTCTGAATGGCTGATGCAGCTCATAACATCAGCTTTGCTGCACGCATATTTTGTGTCGTATTGTAGCTTCTCTTCTGCAGGACAAAAAGGGATGTACAGTCTTTGTCAAAAGTTTAGAGCCCAGGGGGTTCACTTCCAAGCTTTATATTGGGACTCCAGGAGCATTCATGGAAGCCCTACCTATTGCAGGAAGCAGTACCAGAAATGTACTCATGTCCAGGAAATTTGGAGCACTGGAGATCCATTAAGAACGACACAGTATGGCTCAAAAGAAAACCCCCTGGGCTCCAAACTTTTGACAGAGGCTGTACATCGATACTGGTTATTTGAGAATGGGAACTTGGTTTCCATTAATCTAAGATTAACTAGGAGATCTTCACACACAAACGCAAATGAAAGGCAGGGATATGCACAAGCACCGAATTTGTGGCTACATGTATTTGAATGTACAGGGACGTGCTTGTCACCCTGTCCTACAAAATACAAAGAAACGAGAGTGCCAAGAGTGACGGGCAGAGATGCTTGAGATACGTTATCTGCGTTATCTCTCTTGTGCGTAAGAATTCTCACGTTTGTGGAATGTCGCTGAAGCCCCGCTTACTCAAGTTACGGGCTGGTGTAGCGTAACAATTCTGAAACCAGTTGCATTCTGTTTTCTAATATCCCACCATTCGTGATTGGCTGAAGCGATGCCACGCCCCCTGCTATCAGTGGGCGTGGGCAGGGCTCGGAGTCACTTCAGCCCAGCACAAAAGGTGGAAAACTGGAAAATGGGATTGAATTGCTTTCAGAGTTAGTATAATATGCGAACCCTGCATTGTTTCTTTTTTTTTTCAGTGCTGGTCAAGCATAACAGAGTATCATGAAAGATACCTTCTTGTGTTCCAGTTTTTGGCTGACATCCGGTGCACATGTTGTTTCAGCAGCGTTCGTGCAGATCCCGATGATGACGTTCCAGCAGCTGATCTTGAAGAGGGAGAAATCGTCGATTCTGGCCAGGAGGACAGCGATGACCAGAAACCCGGTGCGTTTTTCGTAGAGGGTCGCACTGCTGAAATGCAAATTACCGTTTATGCTCATTCTTGTAGCGAGACAACTAGACCTCCAGGTTTATGCCACCTACATAAGTTGCCGACTTCTGATTCTTTGTGGGTTGATTGAAAGGAGTAGGGACACCAAATTTTTTAATGCATGCATTTTTTTTCTTTTGAGTGATGGGCTGGACAATATGTACATGAGTCATGACGTGGAGCTCACCGCCAGTTGAATAATTTATGATGGCTGTGACGTCACAGACAATCTGAGGTCACATGAGGCATGCAAAAACTTCAATATAATCACTGCTTCTTCTTTTTTTTTATCATTCCAACTCTACGGCAGGCTTGCATAAAAGTTTGTGTGAATTGAATCGAAGAAAACAGCGGCCATAATGCAGTTTTTGTATGCCTTACGTAACCACCCGAACACGTCTTTTATGTTGCAGCCATCGTTTGGCTGTTGAAACCGAAACCAAAACAGCATGAGTGTAAAGAAATTGAATTATAAATTATTTACTGCTTGTCAGCAGAATCCATCTGGCTGTATGTTTTCTGTGCTGTGCATCATTCAAAGAGAGGAAAACAACTAAAATTTGGTGTTGCTACTCCTTTGATAGCAAAGTGTCTGCTGGCATTATCCTTACTGGCAAATATGCAGGCTACCTTATCTTTTCCCCGAAAACAAAGTTCTTATTCTGTTCTTTTGGTGGCAGTAACAATGCATGAGGCACTTGAATCTCCTCAAGACATGCTCAGACGTACCGTTGACGCTTATGGCCGTATTGGCTTCCACTCGGGACCACTATTAGCCGTGCATGTGGCATTCTGGGTAGATGAGTCATTAACTAAAGGACGCTTGTCCTTAATAAAAAATCCTAGAGGCCCGTGTGCTGTGCGATGTCAGTGCACGTTAAAGAACCCCAGGTGGTCGAAATTTCCGCAGCCCTCCACTACGGCGTCCCTCATAGCCTGAGTTGCTTCGGGACGTTAAACGCCAGTAAACCTAAACCTAAACCTTAATAAAATCTTATAGGTGGGCGTTTTTTTACCCTCTTGATGTGCGGCAGCAAAAGATGCTTTCGTTCCCGAGAAATGTGTCTCCGCGCCATTTCCTTTCTGTCATGTCCAACCTATTAGCCCCTGTGAAAGTTAAAGATGGAATACCTTTACCCGCAACACGAATTAAGACTGGCAATTTTGGCGATGCTGTGGAGTGTCGCATGCCCGCTTTGTTTAGTTTCCCGATCTTTCATTTTTATCTTCACCTCTTCTGTGCTATACTCCCGGCCGCGGCGGTCGAATTTCGGTGAAGGTGAAATTCTAGAGGCCCGTGTGCTGTGCGATGTCAGTGCACGTTAAAGAACCCCAGGAGGCTGAAATTTCCGGAGCCCTTCACTACGGCGTCCCTCATCACCTGAGTCGCTTTGGGACGTTAAACCCCAATAAACCAACCAAACCAAGCTTCTGTGCTATACATGTATGTTAGGAGTAGCGGTTGGAAGAGTTGACTTAAGACTTAGGCACGTATTCACTTTCTTTTTTCCCCGCCATCTTGTGCAACAATAAATCGCGCGTGGCATCGCTGCAGTGTACTTCCAGTAGTGCGACGACTGTTGTGCATTGTTTCCTCTTTTCTGGCTTGTAATAAGAACTCCGTTTTCAGTGTGAAGTACCTTCTTTGTCGGTAAAAAAAGTTTAATGCACTAATGTAGGTCAGCTAGTGTGTTGACTTTTTTACTGACAAAGAAAGCGGTTTTGACGATTCACGACACGCTCGCTACCATTGCGCAGTTGGCGGAGGAAAGCCGTCTGGTCCCCTGCTCAAGGGTCCGCCGCTGCCTCCCCAGGAGTCGCTGCGGCCACAGTTCACCAAGCTGGAGAAGCGGAAGCGCAAGAAGCGCAAGAAGGACGAACCGGGCGGTCCCGAGCCCAAGGTGAGAACCCGGTTCCCCCCGCCAGTTCTCCGCTGTGGAATACACACTTGCACTTGCACGCAAAGTGGCTAAACGAATAAGTTGGGGTTGAAAGAAAGTTATCTGCCTCACTTTTTACCGCAGTTTGTTTTAGTTTATGGTTAAAGAATGCAGCGTGAAAAGACAAGGACAAACGAAGAAGTGGACAGTGGCCAAAGCTGGAGACCAGTGCGTTAGCACCCCTTCAATTTTACTTTTAGACAAGGAGTTGAGTTTTCTAGGTCTGCTATAATTGACTTTTGTTCTTTAGAATTTTTGACATGTTCTGTAGAACCTTTTAACTTTTTCGTAGACTCTGTATGGCTTTCAGCATTTGACACAGCTTTCGCGTAGTGTTCCTTTTTGTTGTGTTGTCTCTTTGACTCTGCTTTGCTTCGAATTTTACACAGTTTTGCGGTATTGTTTTGTTTTGGCTTCTGTTCTCTGTTTCTGCCAATTGCCTCACGATGAGTGGACAGCAATAGACGATAATTCATTCTTTTGTTACTTGTTTATTTTGGCTCTTCCTAGTCATTTAGTCATGCAGTTTTTAGGTACCGGGGTGACGTTGCGTTGCCTCGATGTGCTGTTTCTTCCATGTTGTGTGCAATAATGTGCATCAGTGTTAGATAGATTTCCCACGCCTTTATCTGGTCACATGGGTCTTGGATGGCATTATAAAACCTGCTCGTTTCTTTGAATAAATGTGTTGGTAGTCAGCGCCAGTCCTGTCCACTTCTTCGTTTGTCCTTGTCTTTTCGCGCTGCATTCTTTAACCATGATCACTGACCAACAAGCCCAAACAGTCACTTTAGTTGTGTTAGTTTTGCCATTTTTTGTTTTGTTTTTGCAATTTGGAGAGTGGTTCTAGGAAAAAGCAGCGCACTAGCACAAACACAAGGGAAGAAGGGACGAGACGCAGTGCTGTCTAACAAGTGATCGTTTTATTCAGAGCGCCTCTGTTTCAGTACAAGTAGCCACATCTGATAAAACACTGGAAAACAAGACAATGAAATCTACGATGGTACAAGAAACCCTCGTGTTCTTTTTTTGATAAGGCGATGGATGGAGTGCTAACGCATGCCGGACCTAGCTTCGCAATCTCTCGCAATCTTCAGTGTTTAGCTGCCTCTCTTATGTTTATTTTTCTTGGTTGCAGTGAAGAAAAATGGTGCTCCTGTGACCTGAGTGTCGGTCTTACTCTAACCGTTGCTCAGCGCATTTATTGACGGGGGTGAAATTGTGGAGGAGGGGGTCACTTATCTACTGTGAGAAATTTTCGGCGGGAAAACTGTACTGTATTTAAATGGCGTGAAAAAGACGACAGCTGAGACAAGCACAGCAATACGAGCGCTGGCTTTCAGCTGAAGGTTTATTACCAGGGACGACATTTGTAGACTGTCCCGCAAAACGAAACAGATACGCACGTGTTGTTGTGCTTGTCTGTCTTCGTCTCTTTCGCGCTGTTCAAGGGGGATAGCAACCAACTCGCCCAGCTTTCTGTTCTTCTAAAACTGCACTGGTCGCACTGTTTCGACAAAAAAAAAAAAAAAACATGAAAGAAATGCATTGTGCAGATAGAAAAAAATCAAATCGCAAATCTTGAAACACGCATCTTGCAAGGGACAAAAAAAGGAAATATTTTGTAGAAGTGTGATGAAGGTGTTTACATTTACTATTGCTGCGTAAGTTGCTGGTCAGGCGCCTGCAGCTGGAAAGTGGCCTCTTAAGCTTCAGGCCGTGTGTACTGTTTGAACTGACAGTATCCGCCATTTCCTTGCGATTTCAGGACGACGATTACGAGGGTCATTATTACTGTGACGTAAGTTGTTGTACCGGCTAGTGCTAGGCTGGGGAAATAGAAAATGCATGTGCTTAGCTTGTGAACTTTGTTACACAAACGTGACTGAACAGAAGTGTACAAAACTGCTGTTTCTTTTTTTTTTCTTTTGTCGTGCAATCTTAGGATGATGATGACACAGACCTTTATTACTTCAGCGTAAGTTATTTTTCCAGCAACTGCTGTGCTGGGGAAAAAAATGTGCTTGTGCGCTTGGCTTCTGAGCTTCTGGGAGTGAATAGAAGGTATATGCAAAAATAACTGCCCCCTTTTTTTTTCTCTCTCTTTTGCAAACTTAGGACGAGGATGACAGAGATTGTTATTACAGTGACGTAAGTTATTGTACCAGCAAGCACGCTGTGCTAGAACGACATGCTTGGGGCTAGCGCCTTTATGAACATGAAACAGGGAGTGTATACTTTTTCTTGCGATTCTAGGTTGATGACAACGAAGACTGTTATTACCACACAGTAAGTTGTTGTAGTGATTGATGTGCTGGAAAGCTGCGTATGAGCTCATTTTCAGAGCTTTATAGTGCACTTTCTGTTTTGAACTGAAACGTGCCTGGTTTGTTTTCGGCGACTCTAGGACGACAGTGATGAAGATCATTGTTACTCCGACGTAAGTTTTTGCTCCAGCAAACGCTGTGCTGGGAAGACGTATGTATGTGCGTGAGCTTGGAGAACTGGCCTAATTGTGTAAAGGCTCTGGGTATCTGCTCTTGCATCACCTGCGGAAACTTCTACCTCGGAAACTTGTGCCTAGCTGTTTGACAGATGCACGCAATTTCTATTCGCTTCTTGGAAACTGCTTTAAAATTGCGGAAGGGTTGTATGACTGCGTATCTGTCTTAAGATCCCTGCATTAACAAAAGTTTCAACCAGTAAGAGCTTCCAGACAGGAAACGAGGTATTTTGTTAGTGAATGGAAAGCAGTCTTAACCCATTTTAAGAGGAGAGCCTTTTGCTTGACTGTGACTAAGTAAGATGCAAGGTGTTAGCAAAACCTTAGTGCTCATTCGTTCGGAAAACATGCAATGCATATGGTCATAAGCACGTCCTTGACCTGATGGCACCCGGCAGTTAGATGACCTATGACAGAGAGCAATATTTGCTCATGGCTTTTGCAGAGCCATTGTATGACTATGACATGTTTCTATGACATGCTTAGGAGCCACGGTGTCTTAGCATATTTCATTGTTTTATGTGGTGTCAAGATGTGACTGAACACCTGATTTATGCTTGACCACCACTTATTGGATTAACTAGGAGGGCAGCAGTACAAGTTTGTTTAACATCCGTCAGGCAATAGTATAAGGCTGTTTAGGAAACTCTGCCATACCTTGCAATGCTGTCTATGGATGACTGCTCCCTTTTTTAGAGCTTTACTGTTTCTTTTGCATTGAGTGGGTAACTTTATTATTGCAAGTGAGATGTGCTGCCTTCATTGTCATATACTATAAGAACAAAGTGTCGCTTAATATGATGGTAAACATTGGTTGTTATTGCGTAAAATGTCTGATATTGTCATTTCACCAATCTCAGAAGAGAGAACAGGAAGTGGACGTGGAAGAGCCCCAATCGTGCGTGTAAAAATGATATAGACGTCATACTATGTGGTCACTTTGGCATCTTGCAGGATGAGGAGGTCCTTGGAAAGGTCTCCTTGTCATATTGGACTGTTGTCTATGGCTTGGAGCTAAGGGAACCCCACACACACACACCACGTATGTGGGGAGGGGCTTGGTGTTTGTTGGCTTAGAGCGAACGTCACAGTGGTGAACTAAAGCTCTGTGGAGAGTGTGCCTTCCAGCATTTCTTTAGCACATGTGAATCTTCCTAAATGAGGTGCACCACCCCTTGGCTTTTGCAGCAGAAGCGGTATGTAGACCATGACCGCATGGTGGATGACACCGTGTGGTTTTCGCCGGACTCGGGCGGCGGGCCGTCCCGTGGGCCGCCTATGCACCATGGACACCACGGCGGCTCCGCGACTCCTAGAGACTTTGGGTCTCCAGGGCCTTACGACGACAACTATATTCAGTGAGTATGCCATGCTCTGTAATGTAGGGCCACTGACTAGTTCAGAGAGCATCACTTGCTTCCTGAAAAAGACTGTTTGAGAAAAGTAAGCCTGAAGTGCCATTGAAATGCACTTCAGTAGAGCTGCGTTGCGGAGCGTTGAAGAGAAAGTGTTGATTACAAGCTCTCCCTTGGTCTAGTGATCGGCTTATAAGGGGTGAGATGCTTGGGAAATGGGCCTTTGACCTCACCTTATGTAGAACAAAAGGGCCACAATAGGCTGTACTGCACAAAGTGGATTTCGGTCCCATGTGGATAGATTTGCCATTGATGGAGGGGTGCGGTTACCAAAGCCCATTTTCCAAGCATTTCACCCCAAAAGAGCCGAGCGCCAGGCCAGAGGAAATCTGTCAATTAGAAAACCGGTATGCGCCCAGCGACATGGGGGATCAGCCCCAGAAACTACGGAATGCAAGGCAGATGCTCTATTTATTACAAGGCCACTGCGTCAGTTCTAAAAGATGGCTTCCCCTAACAACAGGGCATTTTTCCAGAACGAGCTGGCTCATCTCCTAGCTGCTCCATTTAGACAAATGCATCCATGGAGTCGGTGTGCACTGCGTTGCGTTGACTCTTGCTTACTTGTGCCAGTCATATTTTGTGTTTCTAATAGAAAGCTTGCATTGGTTTTCAGTGCCCGTCGGAGGTTATTCTTTGATTTTCTGTTCATAACGGAGGGGGAATTCCCCTTCAAATGGCAGCTTCTCTTCTAGCAGTCTTCTGTCAGGTCATTAGTATTTCCAGTTCTGAACTTTTTGCTCAGCTCGAAAGTGGTTCAAAGCCGTGCCCCGAAATCGTTTGCAAGGTATTAAGCTTAAAAAGAAAGCTAGAATAGTTACTAGAGGAAAAGGCTGTGTTGTTGAGGTTAAGGGATGAGGCCTGCAATCTTGTACATATTTAAAGCACTCCATTGATGGAGTGTGTTACAAGGCGCTTGAAGATTGCTGATGTGCTGATGTATTAGACCTGCTTTTAGCCAATAGCAACACAGGCCATGCTGAAGAAGAAAAGGAAATGGCCTTTACTGACCCCCCCCCCTTTATTGTTTGGGCCGTAAAATCTCGTGCCCATTTTTGGATGTACCCACCTAAGTAATTCTTTCACGCCCTAACAACTTTTAGTTGCACTCAATATGTATTGTATTAGCACCACATCGATTGGTGGCATTTTATCAGAACCAGCTGAGCTTGATGTAAAGCCAGGTTTCTTGAGCCTGAATCGATTATAGAAACTGGCATTCTTGTTATTAGCTGCACAATTTCGGTGAAATAGAAGTAATGTAGACACGTGACTTCTTATTTCACCAAAATTATGCGGCTAATAACAACAAATGCTTGGATATCAAAGAAAAAAATATACAAGCACTGCAAGTTTTCTGCTTCAGCACTTGAAGGCACTAATTTGAAATAGCCACTGCTCTTTTTTTTTGCCAAGTCTCAAAACATGTATTCTTATTTAAAATTGCTATTTAGGCTCGTATTTTTGACCTGCCTAACTTGATGCCCCGTTTGTTCGCCGTTGTTCTTCTCCTTTATAGCATGGCTCTGCTTGACGACCAGTTGGAGTTTGAGCGTTTGTGTGCCTCCCGAAGGGTGCTGCTTGAGGAAATGCTAGACGATGGCCTACTAATACACATACACCCGTGCGATGTGTAAGCCTGAGCGTCTTACCTAACACAGAGTGGGAGTATGCTGCACGCGGTGGGAAGAGGCGTTCCTTGCATGAGCTGATCACTAGATTGCGGGCATGGTGGTCGAGCACCTTGCATGGGCTGATCGGGGTGCAATATAATGCCATGGTTGTGTTTCACCATTATTTGTGGGTTTGAAAAGGTGGTGGTGACTGGGAGACGGAATCGTGTCCAAGGAGAATTACAAGGCAACAACGCAAGTGATGCATGTAGTCTTGTGCGGTTTGCACTCTTAGTTCTAGTGCAAAAGCATTATTAGTCCCATTACGAGAAAAGCCGGCGGTGTGTGTTCGTGTGTGTATTTGAAAGATGGTACAGAAAATCCAAGCAATGGCAAGAAAGATAGGGTACGTCATCAAGCAGCCGTATGGCTCGCACAGCAAGCCGAGCACCAGTTGCAGGCCATGCATGGTGATGTGCCCAGAGGTCCCTTCGGACAGGTGCATGAGGCTGCAGGGTTTTGGCTGGGCACTTCCTCCTCCTCTCTTCATGGTTTAATGTTCTGATTTGCCTAATGGAACATTTACAGTGCCTGCACAAGAAGTTGCTTTCTTTTGTTTAACAAAAGCCCTGTGCTGTGTTCCTTTCCTTGTTAATGCTGTGCTAGCTTGCGTTAGCAGCAACGCGGTAGAAATGAATAGCTGTAATGTTCGTGCATAATACTGTTCTTTAGATGTCAATATGGTTTGACCAGCATTGGTTGCAGCATTGCATGTGATAGCAGCAGGGTAATTGTGGCATGTGTTTTTGGCAGCGTCTTGTGCATACTAAGCACTGTTTATTACATTAGCCATGGTTTCGGAAGCACGAACTTGAATATGTAGGAGAGCTTTGCTAACGTTGAAGGCTAACGATGCAGCTCCTGTGTCGATGAGACAGATCCTTGTTGCACCAGTGCCTGCAATGAGCTTGTACTGAGCTTAGAGACCGTGATTGTACGAGTGCGAAGCTGATGCGAAATGAGCCTTCAGCGACAAGACTCGCAGCACACCTTAATTGCCATCTGCACTTCATATCACTCATTAGATGGGATGTGAAAAGTTCTGTGCACTAAAACTGCTGGGAATGAGGTTCCATTTGCGGCCAGCTAACTGTGGGGCTGCCTGGTTTTCCCTCCCAGGTCTCCGCGGGGAGGAGGTTGTGACTCCCCTGATGGCAGTGGGGGTCCCGAGGGTCACCAGGATGGCATGGGGGGTGGCGGCCCGCCGCCCCACGGCGGTGGGTTCCGGGGCGGTCGTGGGGGCGGTCGCGGAAAGCCCCCCTTCATGATGGACTCGCGGCGACTAGGGCCTCCAAAGAAGAAGAAAAAGAAGAATAAGATAATGCCCGGTGGCCGGGGTGGTGGTGGCAAGCGCGGTGGCGGGGACGGGCCCCCCAAGCGCTCTGTCTGCAAGTTCTACCTGGACTCCAAGTGTGTCAAGGTGAGAACTGCTAGTTGAGGATGTTGGTTCTCTGTCTAACTTGCACTGTTCACTTTTGCAGTGTTGTGTCAGGTTGCATGTCGTGTGTGTGCATGACTAGTCTGGTGAAGACTCGCCTGCTGAGTTCTTCACGTGGTGCCATGGGCGCCAAGTGGACGCACCAAACCTCCATATTTTTTTTTTTTTTTCAGTTTGCTTTCAGCGCAAAGAAATAGGGGACGAGAATAGGAACACAACTGGGGGCCCTACTTAGGCTCATTTTAATGGCTGAAGGACGGGGAATACATAGGTAGCGTGCCGCATTGGGGACAGAACTTGGGAAAAGGCCCCCTGCCATGAAAGCACCAACTGGAAGGGGCTGTTCTGTTACAAAAACCCAACAGTAAAGACTGTAGGAAGTGAGTGGAATGACATTTTCAAACCTGTGAAATGGTAACTTGGGCAGACAAGAAGCAACACAGTCATCTAAAAGGGAAAAGGAGTGACGAAAACGGACAAATGGAAGAATGCACATGTCTTCTCTCCTCTTCAGTACGTCCGTTTCTTTTTTTTTGCATCACTTCTGTAGTCGTGGGAAATCGACTAGGCGAACTTCATGCGCTGATGAACTTAAGTGGAAAATGCTGTTGTGTTCCTGTCCTCGTCCCCTTCATTTTGCGCTCGTTAAGTTTTCTGGTATGACCTATCACCTAGTCTTATACCCGTGCCACACGGACAGATTTAATTCCATTAAGTGCTTACTGCTTTAAGTTTTAATGGCATTCGTGCGGTGCCACACGAATAAATTTAATGGCATTAGCCTTACTGCCATTCGCGACCTACTGAGTTCGCCACAACTCATTCACCCGTGCAATGTGTACTCTCGTTCCCATTCCACACGCAGGAAAGCATGCAGCTTTGTCAGTTACAACTGCCTAGCCCACTATAAAATGCTTAATTCTTAACTTTCAGCCAGATGAGGCACCTAAACCGCATTTTCGCTGGTACTCTCGACTGGTACTCTCGACTTATGTGCTGACATGCGAGTTTATGGCTACTTTTTCGACTTGTAAAGCAGGAGCAGCCGTATTTTCTGGAAAATCGTTATTACATTCCATTTGAACATCATTCCCGATATATTCTGCTCATTAGGAATGTTTATATTCAGGTGAAACTTTTGACTACCTTGCAAGCATTATCGTCATCGTCACTTTCGATAATGGCATTAAAAGTGGACGTGTAGCACCAACTCCGAAAATAATGGCATTAACAAACTTAAGGCCTTAAGCATTTACTGCCATGTCTTGTGCGCGTGTGGCACGGGTATTAGCTTACACAGCTGCAAGTTCGTGCAGGCAAGAAAAGCAGCCGTGTAGGTTGGTTGTGTGCTGTGGGAGTCGTGGGGCTAGTGACTGTGAAAATTGCATCCGGTGGCTTGTGCTCGTCTTCCGCCACCCTCACCCTTGGCTGGGCGCTCGCGTGCAGGGAGCGGACTGCCCCTTCTCGCACGACGTCCCGCAGCCGCGCAAGGCGGACCTGTGCAAGTTCTACCTGGGTGGCTACTGTGCCCGCGGGGAGCACTGCTCCTTCATGCACCAGGACTTCCCCTGCAAGTTCTTCCACACAGGCGCCAAGTGCTACGCGGACACAGCCTGCCGCTTCTCCCACCAGCCCCTGACGGACGAGACGAGGCGCCTCCTCAGCAGGGTCAGTGTCCTCTCCTCCCCGAACTAGGTGGTTGCGTGCTGGCCAAAGCACGGAAATGGCACAATTCGTTGGCTGCATGGCATACTTGGAGGGAGAGGTGAAGATATTTCAGCCTGCTTCCTGCAAGTGTTGTCGTGAAAACTTGTGGAGCTTGTTGTCTCGTGTCTCATGTTGTTCCTTTGTGTGTGTACGTCATCCTCACCAAAGGCACGTATAACCGCGTTGAAGTGTTGACGCTGGACTGGCGCCCTGCCTTTTTGATTTCTAGTCCTTAGGAGTGCTCCGCCCCTGTTCTCACCCCCGCAGTATCTGGACAACCACCGAGACCGCGGTGAGGACGACAACCCCCCCATGGGGCCCGGTGGTCCCGAGCCCCTGGACCGACCCGATGGCCCTGATGACGACCGGGGCATGAGCAAGCCACCCTGCGATGGTGGCCCCCCACCACCAGGGAAGCGGCCGTCCCTCCTGGGCTCGCCCCCGCGGCACGTGAAGGAGGCGGCCGAGACGTGGCGCATGCAGTTCCTGGGAGGGGGACCACACGTGCGGGGCGGACCAGGGGGCGCAGGCTTCGGTCCCCCCCAGGGTCCACCCATGATGAGCCCACCCAGGGGAGGTCACCCCATGCAGGGATTCTCGCCGAGGCAAGAGAAGTTTGCCACTTTGATTTGCACAGTAGTATCTACGTTCTTTTTGTGTGTGTGTGTATGTGCGTGCGTGTGTATGTGTGTGTGTGTGTGTGTGTTGGGGGGGGGGTGCTTTGGCGGTAAACACCGCTTGTGTTGGTGTAGTATGGTGTCTGCTGGCCAATGAGAATATCAAGGTGTTCCTCAGTGTTGGCGCTCTCGATAAATTTTCATGTAATTTTTCTCGCAAAGTTCTGTTTTGGGCATAGAATCCACTAGTTCATTCATGTGCCTTCGATAGCTGGTGAGAAAAAGAAAAGCAGACACTTTACTTCACATGCGGATACCGTATACCTTTTCAAGTGTAGTGGTGGGTTGAGGGCCAGCTATTGCTCAAAACAGTGAAGGCTCATAACAGTGATGCCAGAGTGTTGAAGTCATGCTTCCTTTCACCAGTGAGATGTGTTACATCTTATGCGCACAGGGATTCTTTGCTGGAGCAGCGCACACCTGTCCAGGTTTTTTTTCTTGGAGGGGAGGGGGGGGGGGGGTTGTATTCGTGAAAGCTACTAATACAACATCAAATTTTTCTATGACTTTGTCCTGTTTGAATGGGAATATCTGGTGTGAAGGGTACGTGGACAAAAAGCATGCATGGTGCATCAAAGGAACACAAATTCTATGTTGTGTGTGTGTGTGTTATCTTAATTTAGTGCTGGAAGTGCAGTAAAATGGAGGAGGGCTGCCAGTTCTAAATTCCATGCTTATTCCATGCTTATTCTATGCTTATTCATGTCTTTCTCGTGGTGTTGTGTCTTGCCACTGCTGTTTCCATCAGCCAGACAAGAGCTGTCTTTGCACAAAATGCAGGCCCACTTTCTACATGGACACCCTGTCGCAGAGTCCCGTGAGAGGCTCGGTGCCCCCGCCGGGTGCCAGCCCACCTCACATGACAGGACCATCGGCTATGCACTGCCTGGATGAAGGCTTTGCTGGGCCTGGAATGGCTGGCCCCATGGGACGCCCCTTGCCTCACGGCCAAATGGGCGGGTTCGGGTCTCCAAACATATCCTCGCCACCTCTGCAGGACCAGGGTCCGAGCTGTGGTGAGTGGGTTTCGAGGCTTCTTACCCACAGCCCACCAACCAAGCATTGTCTAGAAGTGATCCACGCTTTGAGCCCTCGTAAGGAGTGGGAAGGGTGCACCTAGGAAGCCATGATGAGTCTCTCCATGAGGATTAGCATTGCATTCTAACAATGCAAGTTGTAAATCACTGCTAATTGCACTGGGACTACAGAAGGCCTTTGTTGGGATGAACTTGAAGGGACCATGAGAATTTTTTGTGTTATTAAAAGTGTCCCCAAAAGGGTATGTAAAACGTGCAAAATGCATCCTAATATCTGACACGGGAACAATGAATGAAATCACTTTGCAGTGAGAATATGAGAACATTTTTGCTGCTTTGCGTGAAGTGAGCTGAAGAGAGAGGGCATGAAGCTTGCAGGCTTGTGCAGTTGAAAACAGCGTTGGTCTTTTTTTTTTCTCATCCTTTCTTTCTTTAGTGCCATTTCTTTCTTCTGCAGTGACCTCTGTTTTCTTCCTCAAATGTGCCCAGCTTGCTGGTCATGCATAACAGCCTCTGATGTCACACAGTTGTCTTCGCCTAGCTCGCTTCTTTCACAGTCTGGTCGTTACCACCTCCATGGGCACGTGCACCATGTAGTACCGATATCTGTACTATGAAAACACGTGACGCCGTGTCAGTTGAACAGATGCTTAGTATAAGGCTGGTAGCCTTTGCTTTTAGTGTTCCTATTAATGGTGCTGTTTCTGAGCACATTGTTTTATCGTGCACTGATTTCAGTGATAACGGTAGAAATTTAAATCAGATGGCTTCTTGTTACTAGGTTAAGAGTGCACGGATGGATTTCCTTTTAGCTGCATTCACAGTGAATTGTAAGAGAGAGAAGCATTGTAATGCTAACGGTGGTCACACTTCTGATATCCTTGATCATGTGTTTGTGTGCAGTGATCCTAACAAATGCATGATCTTTGTGTAGTCCTCATCCAGTGCTTGTGAGCTAGGAGCGCCCCCGATGATAGGAGCTTACCGGTTGTAGGAACAGCTAAAGTGCATTGAGTGCTGAAAGTGTCTGTAAAATGTTGATCCCTTCACTGCTCCATTTTCCCCAGGTCCTGGTTTTGTTCCTGACGGTGGTATGTCGCCACTTGGGATCTTCTTCGATCCTGGCCAGGATCATCCGATGAGCCCGCCACCCCAGCAGCAGCAGCAGCAGTCCATTCCCGGTCTCAGCTTGCTTGGTGCACTCTCACCGCCACAGAACCAGGTAAGCTTGTTAACCTAAAGTTTGTTAACCTAAAGTTTGTTAACCTAAAGTTTGTTTGGTTTGGTTGCACTTGCTGCACCAGTTTAACGGGCATGGCAATTTCGTGCTTGTTTTTCTAGGGCTGCTTTTCTAAAGCTGCTTTTCTAGGGCTGTTCTTTCGAGAAAGGAAAAAGCAGACAGGGGACAACTGTTCCTTGCGTCAGGATTGCCAACATGATCAGTCAGGTCGAGTCATGCGGGCAGCAGAATGTTCAGTGCTTCAAGTGTGAACACCGCATTCGTTACAGCCAGCACTGTGGTTTTCATAACTTCCCCACCAGGAATGGTAGCTCCCGCTCGTACTTGAACTTGCCCCTTTCACACTCTAGAAACTTTTCCATTGCTTTCAGGCTGCAGCACCGACTCAGATTCCGGCGAACGAGAGTGGTTCCGATGAGCCTCGTCAGTCGCCACAGCATGCCGCGCACCACGATGAAGCGGACACAAGCGACGACTCGTCTCACGCGGTCACCGACAAGAAGGTGCTTCCACCAAACCTTCCGCGGCGGCAGCGGGAGCTCTTCATGAGGATCCAGCAGCAGCAGCGGGCGGCCGCCGCCTCTGCATCCGCCGAGGTATCCATTCCAGGCGGCGCGAGTCCTACGGCAGCTGCCGACAAGCCAGAAAACCCTGTCCCGGTCAAGCCTGAGCCTAAGAGCATTGCCGGCCTGGGCAACAGTGAGAGCAGCGACGATGACGAGGACTATGATGATGATCAGCTGCTGAAGAGGCTCCAGCAGACGGTGAGCACCTCTACATTTTAGTTCGTTTTTGTTGTCTTTCTTTAAACACTTTTTGTGTTTAGGTGTTCTCAAAAGCATAATAATGAAAGTTTCTACAGTACTCTGTGTGGTCTGCGAACGCAGGTGTAAGACAGTGGAGCATTTAAAAAAATGATGAGGCAATGTTCCAAGGAAGAAATCCAGGCTACTTCTTACCATACTAAGGACAAGGCACTAGGTAAAGGAGCTCGTATCAAAAAGTTCAAGCCTTGTGCCATCTAATGCAGCAAGCAGATCATGGTGTCCTTGGATCGTGTGTTTCCACAAAAAGGTGCTTTTCTTCGTCAATTTTTTTTTAGGTGTTTCAGTGAGTTTCTGCTGCACATAGAGTAGGAATTGCTTTAGCTTTGTACCCAAATCTGTGCAGATTAATGGATTTCGTGCATATTTTTAACATAGTGGTGTCTAAATATATGCTTTCTTAGCCATAACAACATAGCCTAAAAACTCTGGCCGCTGCTTGGCTTTGTGTACTTGCCCAGGACCACAGCAGTCCAGCATTCAGTATGGCAGCATTTGCGAGTGAGGTCTTCCTAGAAACATCTGTCGGACCATTTCAGTTAATTTTGAAAAAAAAAAAAAAAAAAGGGAGTGGGGTTGCGTTTTGGTTTGAATACTTGGCGTTTCCAGTTTGTTTTTTTCGCTCTTTGCTTTTGTTGCACCTCTGCTAGTTAGTGTCCACTTTTGCCAAAGGCGTGAAATAGGATTGACAGTGCTTGATGAGTATACAAATTGGGGATTTGTGAGCCCTGAAAAAAGGCCTCTTGTGTGGGTATTTCGTATGGGGAGAAGCAGAAACGTAAGCAATGCGCAGTGGTTGTTTGGGACTAGAATGGTATAGAAAAAAAAATATAAAGTGAGCACAACGTGGAATGACAGTGAGACTTCCCTTTCCAGCCTGTGGAAACGACAGCTGCACCTCCGACCAACGTCCTCGGCAGCAGCTGCGCAACCACAGCGCCGTCCGCTGTTCAGCCTTCCTCAGTTACATTGCCTTCCGTCGGAGCCGTGGACATTGCCAAGGTGTTGGACAGTATCCGACAGCAGACGCCCAGCCAGCCACAGACCAACTTCTGGAAGCAGCTCTTCTCCGGCGTGACTGCCGCCACTGCTGCTGTTGCATCAGCGGCCGAGCCAACGCCCGCGTCATTTCCCTCAATTCCAGCGCCCAGCCGAGACCCAAGGCGGGCAAGGGCGGACGCCCAGCTTGGCAAACCGGCAACAGAGTCGCCGCCATCGTCGCGGGACCCGCGGCTTAGGGACAAGCCCCCACCTGTTCCAAAAGTCACGGAGGTGGCCTTTGTCGAGTCCAAGGATGGAGACGTGCCTTACCGACTCACGTCGATCCTCAGGGCGCTTCCAAACTACGACGACGTTGTGCGTGGTGGTGTCATCCCAGAGTCGAAGCTCAAGAGCGACCCACGCCTTGCCAAGTATGTGGGCCAAAAGTTGCCGGAAGCTGTGCCACCACCTGTGGAAGTGGCGCCACCGCCACCGCCCCCACCTCCGGCGATGCACTCCTTGCCCGCCGTGGCCATTTTGCCAAAGCCACCCACTGTGAGCAGGAGGGACCCGAGAATGGCTCGCCATCTTGAACATCCGCAGCAACCGGCATTAGAGAACAAACTGCCACTCATTGCAGAGCCACCAAAGGTCACACCGTCTCCACTAGCCGAAGTCGTTCCCAAGGCCGACCCTAGGAAAGCTGCCGCTCTTGCCGCTAACGGAAGCACGGTGGTCCCGCGAATGGACCCGCGCCTCGCGAGGCGGCTTGACCAGCAGCAGAAGATGGCTGGGCCCGGGGAAACGCCGGCCTCAGTGAAGCCCAGAGATTTGGAAGGCCCGATGGATGTGGATGTGGAGAAATCGCAGCAGCCGGAGGCAAAGCCAGCCATCAAGCGAGACCCGAGGCAGAGGATGAGGGGTGCCGCACGATCCAAGGTGAGCGCCGACGGAGCGGGTCGCAAGAACCGCATGGACTACGCGTCGCCTCTCAGCACGTACGAGAGCGAGGAAGACAGGCCCAGTGGCTACAGCAGCTACCAGCGGAGACCTCAGCCACGACTGCCCGTCCTCCCCGTTGACGTGCCGACGCCTGCCATGCCTCCACCGCCAGCGCCAGCGCCCCCAGCTATGCACGACCTGATGCCCGCCATGCCTCCTCCGGGTGTCATCTCCGACGACCTCTTGTTTGACGCCGACCAAGCCATGAAGTCGTTGAAGGACGTGTTCAAGACAAAGGACCCGACGGCCTCGCCCTTCTGCTGATGATGGTGTGGGGCAGCCTCTCTGTAAATAGGATGCCTGAGGAGCTGTTCCGGGCCGTTTGGGACAGGACCCTTTGTGTGTGACGTGTCGTGTGACAACGGCGCACTGTACATAACCAAAACGTGAGAAGGGAAACTGAGGGCATTGTGCCAAAGAGCACTGCTTAATGCAGGCATTGCCAGCAGACCCAGGGCAGTGTAGCTGAGCACAACCAAAGCAATAGCTTGCCATGCATGGACACTGTTGGCAGAGGCGTGCAAGTGCGGACTGAGCACCCCTGTACATAAGGACTCCAGTCTTAACGAAAGGCCAAACGCTTACAGTTTGCACCGCACCGTGCAGAACTGCCAGTGCCTTTGTGGCTTCTTCCTCCTGGCCTGTCTTATTGTGCGTGTGTAATGACCTGTCTCCCACTCTCTTGCCCGGTGTAGGTGGTGTTTTGTAGCAAGGTCGACATGATCCTGTGTATGGGGGGCAAAAGAGTAAATGGATTATTGCACAGTAATCAATTTTTGTGCGCTTTGCTTCGAAGCAGTCGTAGAAGACAACTCACTGGACTGCATAAGCCATTGATTTTATTGCCGCTCGAGGTGCACATTACATTTCTTTGTTCTTACTGGACTGGTGGAACAGAAATAAACGACTTTAACATTGTCGTTGCAAGACCAGCACGACACTCAAAATACACATCCCGTTTTATTCATTTTTTCTCATTTGCAGGCATGGTGAAGGAGACCAGACAGCGCTGTACTTATCACTCTAGTAACTGGCATATTTTTGCTTAGTTATGTACTAAGGATGCCTCATTTACAGCCCACCACACAACGCTGCCAGCTACTATTTCATTAAGCACTGCTATCTACTGAATGCATGGTTCCTTTGAACATTCATGATAGAAACCTCTACCATCAGATGGAGGAACTACAGCCACTGTTTGATACATTGAGAACTGGATCTTTTTGTTGAGAGGCACTCAAAGTGTCTTGGAGATGAAAGAGGTAATTCAGCACCTTCGATGCCCAAAGGTACAATCATGGACAAAAGTTCATCGATGCAGGTTTGTGGAAAAATTTCTGTGCAGTCAGACAAAGCAGGTCAGTGAAAAGCATAGGAGCACAGTGGGACACCTGTACTCCATATGCTGGAATGAATACCATGGAGTGCCTAGCAACGTAACACACTAATAATTTTTTTTTGCGAAAATAATCGTCCCATAAACTTTTCTACGTTACCATACTACCTTTGAAAAGTGGAGTCAAACCCACCCTGCCTGGAAAACTCAAAGCAAATGAAATCTAAGCAGCTCACAATGCTTACAAACACTTTGTAAATATAAAAAAGGCTTGTTTAATTTTGCTTTTAAGGCTGGTATTCTATTTCATTTCAGTTCTTCAGGGAGAACGGACAGCAAACTTTGTTTTTTTCTTTTTAATGATGTGCAGGGCAAGATATTGGTAAATATAAATTGCCACTTGGAATTTATCTATGCTTGGCAAGTCATTTACAATTCAGTTTCTTCTCTCATGTTGTTTCAGTTTCCTTTTCAACAAAGTGCAGTTCTGGTTACATGAGGCATACAACCGCAATACTGTTGCTACCAAGGGCGTCCGCAGAACTTTTTCCAGGGGGGTGCACCCGATGGCCGGTTATGGGGGAGGCGGCAGCTACGTAGTTGTTTTCTACTAGTGCATAAATAATATCCGTAATTCCAAGGGGGGGCAACCGCCCCCCCTTGCCCCCCCTTCCGGACGCCCATGGTTGCTACTGCTTCTTTTGTTGTCTATGCAACGGTTGGGAAAGGCAGGTGTAAGAGTTTTAGTGAATTAAAAAGAGGGAGTAGTGATAAGCCATTGTTTTTTTTTGTGCCTCGTATGACCTGAGCGCAACTTCGACATCGTAGCCACAATTCAGCCATTGAAACCGAACCAACATGAGGGAAGAATTTCAATTGTATTTACCACGCGTATGTTAATTCCTTTGGTGGTGTATACAGATGTATTGATGACAACCCAGGATTAATAAAAGTTTCACATCAGTTAGGTGAAGGTCAGGGCCAACATCAAGCGGCCCACATTTACCACTAAAGGTGCAGTCATAGTCTTGAAGCACATGAAGCTGCAACAAAGTAGCCAGCATTTAAGGGGGATGAGGGTATCGAAGGTGCCTTTTCTATTTTTTGACTTGGAGCGATGAAATTTGGCAGACTGGCTTAAAACAGCATCAGCCAATCGGATATAAAGTTTGCACAATGACAGCTCCAGTAGGTTCTCTTTTATCACTGTTCATATGTTGTTCCCACGCTGCTTGCTTGTGGAAAGCCTAGCATGACAAAAAAAACAGGCCACAGGTCTAAATGCTTTCAATATTTACTAAGAAGTGTGGTGTAAGTCAGGACTGTTTTTTTTTTTTAATTTCTCTGCTCTTTCATTTGGAGGACACAATATGCAATTAGAAGGTATCATGTTCTAATTACCATGTAATAAAAACATGTGAGCCTAAATGGTAAATCTGAGACTGCCTTGGTGCAGATCACATTTCAGTGATCACAACAAAACAAAGGGGGTAAAAATCCATGCACCCATTGCTGTGCTGCGCTTTCCACAAGCAAGGTATTAAGCTCGAAACAAACTGTCGAGAAAACAAGCCTGAAACTAAGCTAGCACACACTGTCTACGTGTAGATGCTGACGAATATATTTATTTGGAGCGCTTAAAGTTCATTTCTGGGTGAAAAATTTCAGTACAACATAGAAACACTGTTGAAGATGCCAAAAAGTGTACTTTTCAAAAATCTACTTTTTTCGTGACTTTTGCGATATGATCCCCACATCCCCCCTTAAAATGTGATCCATTGCCAGCTGCAGACTTCCTTTAACTACACCTATGCCAATTCTTGAATCCATTGCTCTGGTACTCGCACCTTTGTACCGTAAAATGCTAATATTTGCCTCTTAATCCATCTGGCACCAAAGCTTAATTAGTTGTTTTTTTATGCAGCTTTCTTGTACACGTGGGGTGTCAAAATGCATAGCCCTCCGGAAGTAATCGATTATCGGTAGAATACTGTGTGTGCAGTGAAATCTGCCTGCTTCATCAGGCCTGCTTGTTCGCCGTATGTGTTCATGATAAAAATGTATTGTGCAGGGGTAAGTAGCAGTCATCCCTGAACAAGCGAGAAATTTTGCAAAGGAATATTGTGCTGAACCACATATTATAAACAAAAAAAAAGTCCAAAAAATGCCTAAAGTAGAATGCGCGAGTATATATTTAATGCCTGCAACTTTGTCGTGTGATCACCAGATAAGTGCACTTTTCGACTGAGCAGCCGTGCCTCTTGCATGTTTAACTCGTGCAGCACCTGAATTGGTTTAGGTTTATTGGGGTTTAACGTCCCAAAGCGACTCAGGCTATGAGGGACGCTGTAGTGAAGGGCTCTAGAAATTTCAACCACCTGCGGTTCTTTAAGGTGCACTGACATCGCACACTACACGGGCCTCTAGAATTTCGCCTCTATCGAAAGGTGACCGCCGCGGCCGGGATCGAAACCGCGTCTTTTGGGTCGCGAGTTCGATACCAGCCGCGATGATCGAAGATCGGAAAAGGAGCTTGGATAACAGACTCAAGATGATTGGCAGGTTTAACTGAACCACCTCTTTGAAAGCTTTTCGCTTGCTTAATGCAATGCAAATGGAAACCACTTGACTCAAGATGATTGGCAGGTTTAACTGAACCACCTCTTTGAAAGCTTTTCGCTTGCTTGATGCAATGCAAATGGAAACCACTTGACTCAAGATGATTGGCAGGTTTAACTGAACCACCTCTTTGAAAGCTTTTCGCTAGCTTGATGCAATGCAAATGGAAGCCACTTGACTGGCTATGTAATGGCTTTTCTCGGCAAAAAAATGCCGGTGGTATCTCATGAACTGCTCTTGACTGTGCTGTCCTTTTTTTTTTTTTTGCAATCTGCGAGCACCAAGTTTCAGCTTATAGTGGGTGTGCAAACTTATAGTTTTCTTGTTTTGTGACGGAGTTTTCGGAGTTGCAGAGTACCGCTGAATGTGCACTGCTTTAAAAAAAACAAAATTCGGCTTGAGCTGTGTTCTAGAGGTGCGTACATTACATAAAACTTTGGTGTAATCTTCCTAGTCTTTATGCCGTATCAAGTGAGTAGGAACAGGTGAAGGAAGCTGGAAGTCTCACGATCTCTCTTCACTCCCAGGCTGAATGCATGTTCCGCGGATCTGGAATATGTGGCTCATCACGAAAGAACCTCATACACACGAAGCGCTACTTCCAACTTATTTTTATTCACAGCGGGAATGCGTGCAAAGATGACACGGGAACTTAGCCAAACTAAAGGCACAACTTGAGTGCTGCAAGCCTGACAAGAGCGCCCAGATCTGTTGAAAGTACCATACTACGCTAATACAGTACTACGTGATCCCATAGTCTCCCTTGTCATTCTGCGGCCCCTCGCAAACTACGAGATGAGGCGCATGCCGTGCGTGTTGCTGCGAGGCATGCTGATGCAGCCAGCATCACCTCGCGTTTTACTTCCTTGCCTCTGTCTTCTAAGCTGGCGCGCCTTGCGATTCGAACAAGTAGAACAAGTGTTTCCTTCACACCACTGTTGACTATGTTAGCTATGTGTGTGCAGTACCGTCGAATCGTCGACTTGTGCCCGATCGTGAAGATATGAAGTGCACACGAAGAAGTGACGAGTTTGGGATGTCTTTGGCACAGACAGCCTCGACGACCTCGTGTATGCCAGGTGCTGCATAGAAGTCGCATGTTGATGTCGGAGGTGAGACCACTTCTATGATAACTTAACTGACGACAAAATGTACTCTGCATGATGCCCGATTTAAATCAAAATACACACTGTAAACTCACTGTAGCACGTTGATTACAAGCGCCGAGAGAAAGCTTGCTTTAATGCGTCGTGTTTACAGCTGCAGTTTTAAAGTTTGTTGGGCCCGTGACTCAACGCAAGCAGGCACCACGCATGTGGACTCACAAAGATGCCAGAATATACCATCAGCGAAATATGAAACTCGAACAAGAAAACTAAAATGCCAACTCACAAACACAAACATATTTTCTCCTGGAGAGGAAATGCAAGGTTTGTTAAAGGACTGTCATAGCAATACATCGATCGCGATACTTGGGATGCATGCTAAGAACAGCCAGCGATTGCTTCTTCCGAATAGAGAAAGGATCAGCTTTTTTCCTGGCTATTATCCCTGAATATAAAACAGCTCTGCTGACTATACTGGCACCTTGGATCCTGCATGATACAAATTTGACAAATTGAAGGCTTAATTGGTATTTCAAGTACCATCTATGACCGTTCCTTCTAATAAAGCTTAATGAATTTTGTACCTGGAGAGGTACGATATGTGTGAACCAACATTCAGATAAGCCAAAGTCAGATACGAAACACTAATAGATGGTGATAAAACACCTGCCAAACACGGCTGGTCTTGAACTGTGTGTATTTCAATTTACTGCAAGGCCAGCATGTGTGAAAGAACTGAGCCTGCTACAAATGTGGTGTGAATATGTGGTGTCTGTGGCAACCAACTATTTTTACTTATCGGACAGTAGATGCCAGACGACAGCAAGGTTAGACGCGAGCGAGTTGTAGACAGTAACGCCGCAAGACGTCGGAGGCCAGTTGCCCGGATGACTGGAGAAGAGATCAGAAAAATGCATGAAGAGTTGCCATATGCTGAGCTCTTCAAACTCCCTGGTGCATAAAATTTTTTATTTTACGTTGGGCTAATAATTTGTGCCACTTGTACGACTCTTCTTCAATGATGTCAAAATGTGTTACGCTATGAAAAAAATGGCTATGGAAGCACAGCGGGCATTGGAGTGTGTGAAACCCTGCTTTTAAGCAAGGAATATAATAAACACTGCTTTGCATATACAAGCCAATCTATAAAACTATTTAAAGCTTTCTTAACACTGATGATGGGCAGATGGGTGCTGCCTTCATTGCGTGTATGTTAAGTTCAGTGTTAAGTCACAGTTATCAAACTAATCAGACAAATTTTATTTATTTTCCATTACTGAGGTGCATGCATGCAACAACAGCCTTGAAAATTGTATTGATTAAAGAATAATTCAGTGTACGAAACTTGCCAGAGTGCAAGAGGTCATGAGATAATCATTGATTAGTCCTGCGTTTCCCACCCGATTCAGGGCGCTGAGATAGCACTGGAAGTGCTGGCCATGCCAGTGTGTGAAAATATTGAAACAGAATATATCAGCTGCTAGCTTTATTTTTTGTTTTTACTTTCATGCAGGTACTCTTCTCTACGAGACATTATATGCTTCTCATAGACAGCACCGGGAACATCCAATGTGCTCCGATGCCACGAAACCTTCGTAATCGTGCCATCAACTGTCCCAATGCCGCGTCCCAGACTGGAGTGTTCAATAACAGGACAGTGCTACTGAAAAGCACAGGTTGGCATTTACGTTCCATTGGACAGGTTGCCTAATGCAGCTGAGCGCAACCTGCTTTTTACGAGCCAGCATTGTTTTGTGAAATATCACTCTAAAAATGAATTGCCATCACTAAGGTACTGTTTTAAATATGCTTCGTGGGGTGCTCACCTGTAAAAAAAAGCAATTCGCACAAAGCAAGCTGAGCCCAGCCTCCGTGTTGTCCTTCAAATGCCAAAGAAGAAACCTTGGCTGAATTGACTGGCGATCTACATGGACAAACAAGGATAACGAAACCTTCTTTTTTGGAGTTCCGCATTTGAGCGTAAGTAACTATGCATAACTGGCAAGGCTGGCAAACCGGCTCGCAAATGAGAGGTTTAATTGGAGAGACATGGGAGAGGCCTTTGCCCTGCAGTGGGCGTAGTCAGGCTGATGATGATGATAACCCAGATGACTTGCATTCATCACAATGGCTGCAGAGTTGGAGGACAAGGAGAATGGCAAGAATCTGTGCATTGTTAGGCCTCCTATTGCCACCTTGCACCACGGAAGCTTTATGACAGCTGCGCACGGTGCTCCATAATGACACTCATGACATCACATGCAGGTCATTGCCAGTCAAGTGGCTTGTACCAGTTGTTTGTCACAACTGATCGAAACTAGCCAAGCTGACCTGTCTAAAATTTGCAAGGCAAATATTGTGTATTGAAATGTTTTTTTTTTTTTGTGCCGCCGCGGTGGCTCAGTGGCTATGGTGCTTGGCTGCTGACCCAAAAGACGCGGGTTCGATCCCGGCCGCGGCGGCTAGAATTTCTTTGGAGGAGAAATTCTAGAGGCCCGTGTACTGTGCGATGTCAGTGCACGTTAAAGAACCCCAGGTGGTCGAAATTTCCGGAGCCCTTCACTACGGCGTCTCTCATAGCCTTAGTCGCTTTGGGACGTTAAACCCCACAAAACCAAACCAGAAATGGTTTTTTGAAAAGCTGAGGTTATTCAAGAATTGGAATCTATGAAGCTTCTGGGTAAAGCAATCAAAGCGTTTTTGCACTAGCATTTAAAATTATGGCGTAATCGTCAACTAAAACCGCAACAGTGTTCAGGCTTCTCCTCACTACATTGGAGAAGTGTGGGGCAACTTGTAGTGACATCACTGTCACTGAAATTTTAGACGTCCGCTGCCTTCGCCTGCGTACTGCTATGCATCGTCCAATGCCGCCAAACAATGCTTCGCGAGCTTCACCTTCAATGACGTTTGTTTTCTCCCACAAAACAACAATTTCTTCGCTGGAAATGTAGCATTGTTATATGTGATGTCCTTATTGGGGCCTCTGCACGTCGCTGTGCACTGCAGAGAAGCCTGAACATCGACGCTGCTTTATTTGGAGATTACGCCGACATTTCAAATGCTAGTGCAAAACTATTTCGCAGGCTTTGCCTACATGTTTCACTGAATCGGCACTTTTGAACTCATTGAATTCTAAAACCTCTTCAGTTGAACTGTAATACATATAGCAAATGCCTGTTTTTATTCCAAATTGAAAGTGTCTTCGCTTTCACCAGTCACCTCCAGCTCTTGGTGAGATCTATACAGTAGCATCAAACTTGATTTTCTGCATTGTATTTTGGTTCTGCGCAACCAAAGAAAGACAGAAGTCTCTGGCGGTAGTCCAGTCTCCCAAAACATGTAGAGCCTTCACAACACTCCATGATGCATGAATATACGTGAACAATCACAGCAAATGTCGCCAACTTGGCTGTTGCCTCTATCGTGGTTTACGGCACTGATCATGTGATAATTATCACCAATCTGCTTTATGGGGAGCTGTAGCAGAAGGGGAATTTTTTTCCCCAGAGTTAACTGCTGGTCTTCATTTCATGAGGCCATCCTGTTGGTGGCTTGCCAACTAGTCACAACGCTGGCCTCAGCAAGGGCTGTGAATATTTTCACTAAAATGGGGTGTTCCTTGCAATGCTTCTTGAAATGTCACGACAGTGAAGAAGATAGAAGTGACATACCTTGTTTAAGGAGTTTCACCAAACAACTGCATGTAAAGATGAATGATGCATCCTATCCAGTGTTTTCGAAATGAGAATTATGTCAGGCGATTTACGCAAAACGTAAACTGCAGCAAAGACCAAAACTTCCCAATTGCTGTAGCAATCCAGAATGGCTCTTCTGAAGGTGCAGAGTTGATTACACTTATCTAAACTTGGCAAAATCTTCCTTTGGGCTGAAACTTTCGAAAGAATGCCAGTGTCATTTCATTTGACATGACGCTGTTGCAAAAAGGGCGACATAATGTGCTTTATAGTTCATTAAAATGTATGAAAGCACTTGTATTTGGCCCGCCGCTGTGACTCAGTGGTTAGGGTGCTCGGCTACTGAGCTGGAGTACCCGGATTCAAACCAGACCGCGTTGGCCGAGTTTCGATGTAGGCGAAACACAAAAGGAGCCTGCGTGCTGTGCGATGTCAGTCCCGTTAAAGATCGCCAGGTGGTTGAAATCATTCCAGAGGCCTCCATTACGGCACCTTTTTCTTCCTTTCTTTTTTCATTCCCTCATTTATCCCTTCCCTTACGGCGCAGTTCAGGTGTCCGCCGAGATATGCGAGATAGTTAGAGTCAATTCTTTTCTTCAAAAACAATTTTTTCTTGTATTCACAACCACACAATCCAGATATGTGTGTGCCCTCTTTTTGAATTTCAAAGAAGCTTGGAAAAAAGATGTAAAAACGAAAAGTACTGTGCACAACAGAGTGAAAAATAAGATGGTTTATTCACAGACAAGGTCACAGTACAACTACCTACTGTCAACATCCCTTGCCTAGTGTTTAGAGAAGAACCATGTCTGACTAGTGGATGTTCTGCACAAACGATCGCCACACAAAAGCGAGGGCAAGAAGCCGATTACAAGACGGCCACTGAATGGCTGAAAAACCATTTTACAGTGTTCTTGCAGTTCATTTGCAGAAATTTCGGTCTTGTTGCCATGCTAAGTTATGAATCTAGTGTAGAAAAAAGCGCTTCATTATTTTCCTGCAAAAACTTCCGAAAAACTCAACCTTAGTTTGCGCTGCAAATTCAGCAAGCTTACTTTACTGCTGGGAAGATACCATTTCTTACCACTTATTCCGATGTCTACTAATCTTGCATGTCCACTTAGTAGGCACAGCTGACCTGTAGCACATCTGGCATGGGACTTTTCTCAGCTACTTTACATGTAATTAGCTGCAGGAACACCGAAGACATGTCCTGCAGCATCCTGAAATGCTCGTAAAATAGCTTTCTACTCATACAGCTTGCTCATTAAGTCAAATCTTGTACCCCATCTCCATTTTACACAACACAATGGTTTCCCAGCACCCAAATGCTCATTGTTAACTTTATAACAGCAGTCTCTGCCCAAATTTCTCAACGGCCCATTGTATCTCATGTGGAAAAACAGGCCTGAAGCACAAGACCACAAAATACCCAGTGTGCTAGATTTGCAGTGCCTTAAACGATAGCCTGTAAGAACTGCAGCTGCCCAAAATTGGTTTGGCATGGGCCTACGAAAAGAGCACAGGCACTTCATGTCGGTCGGCTGAAAACGTACCAGCACACAGCATCCAAGTTGAAGGGTCGGCAGGAATAGTCTACAACATTTTCTGTGCACAACGTCCCCCGTTAACCGTCGGCCACTAAATACTTGTGCCATGCAAAAATACACTGTCGTGCGCAGTTTGCAGGACGGATTAGAGTGGAGCTCCCTTCACAACCCTTGCATACGTTTGCGATGCGGTGTTAAATATCGTACAACCGGATTGGAGAACGCAGGTTTCGCATCTCGATAGCAGCAAAATAGCTCAAGCATCCTCACACCACTCACGCTCCTATACGATCAAGCCACCTCCAAGCATAGCAGTAACACTGAATCTCTTTCCAGACAAACAGACAGACATGCACGCAGATGGATCACACAAAATCATGTAAAAAACCGGCACAAAGCAAAATATGCAAAAGCTTCAAAGGTCTTCTGCCCTTTCATGGAATGTTATGTCAGTAAAACTTCGTAGTCTTTGTATATGTATGAGCAATGGATTGGAAGAACTTGGAACCTACATGAAAAAGGTGTGCTACTCTATAGACGCTGTAGAAAGGCTTCCTACAAAATACACTCTCTTGTGAAATATCAGTAGGGGCAAAAGCGAGATAGCAAACTTGCCGTACGTGCTTGATAAAGGGATTGTTTCCGCGAATAGCGAGTTGATATGTGCTGTCTGTTTTGCAAGTTCGCGATGCCTACAGAGGCACAAGTAACTGAATATACTAAGTAGATATGACCAGGACAGGAAGGCCTTCCAATTACAGATGCGATTTATCAAGATTGCACAGTAAAGTGTTTGTACATGTTCGTGTGAACTTTATATATTAAAAAGAAAAGGTTAATAGCCTTCGAGAACAGTCTGAACAGCACACACACACACAAACACAAAAACAGCAAAATCACCATTATGAAATCAAAAGTGAAATCAGAAGAGCATTTCGAATGCCTTTAGCTAAAGATGCTGTGAAGCCTCAAACAAATCAGACCTCAAAGAATGCGTAGTCACAGCATACTGCACAACCTGAACATCTGGAATGTCACGATAGAGCGGTGAAAGGAACTTCATGCCTCCTTCACGAAAGCCCAAAAATAGAAGTCGCAGTTGATGGTAGATTGTTCTGCATTCCATCAGCCTGCTAGAGCAAGAAACCGGGAACCCAGTGGGCACTGAAACTTCCCTGGAGGTCTTGCGGACGTCTAGCGGATGTCAGCAGGATGTCCAAGGGAGGTCCATTGCCCATCAGGAAGTTACAATTACCAAAAAAGGGGGTCATTCGGCATGGCTTGGAAGTTGGGATTACATTCAGTCTGCATGCATACACGCATCTGGGATACCTGTTAAGGAAGACCTGTTGGTCTCATAAAGACAAAAAGAAAAGGACTCCTGTTTGACTGTTGATGTACGATGCACAAGCACACTGTCCACACTGACTTCATGGACATGGAGCAGCAATGTGCAATCTGGCCAGTTCAGTCCAGCAGCAACCACAGTTGGTTAACTCATAGCTCATCCATATGCCAAGCTGGCCCCTAAAGATTAAATACAAACAGTATGCGCCTCTGGCCCACCCACAAGGGAATGCGCCGCAGGTGATATGTCTTCCCAGGATTGAGTCCCATAGCTTGTGCTCGGGACTTCAGAGGTCAGTGCGTGCAGTGTGGTCCTTGGTCGGCAGCCGACCAGCCCGGGCGTCACCGATTGCGCCCCAGATGTCAAACAAAAAGTCCTCAGTGAAGCCAAAGGCATCGAGGTCAGAATCGGCCACGGCAGTCACAAATTCATGTGGGTTTGGCCTCTCGCAACCAAGCTCCCAGATCTGAGTAGCTACAGAGAAAAAAAAACGTGATTCACAAACTGAGTCCAGAAATACGGTTGAGTCGGTAATGGCACACTGAAACTTTAGTCCTGCTGTTATTGCAGACAATGGTTAATGCAATAAAATGATGTCCAAGTGATCACAGATATGGTCTTATAGCATTTGCCGTCATAGAATATATGTGTGCAATGTACTGGACACACAAAAATATACCCGACCGAAGTGAAATAAGCTACTCAGAAATTCTTACAGGACCAGTGGGTATGCGCATCAAAATATTTGGGCAGATACAAGTCCTTTTCATTTGTCACACAGGAAAGTAACAGCCCTCACCAGAAGCATAGTATAACGAAAAGTGACATTACCCAGTTCCGAGTCGTTGATGCCCATATAGGACTCGAGCAGAGCATTTATCTTGTCCACTGCTGCCTGGATCACGTTGTCAGGCTGCACAGAAAAAAAAAATGCGAGTTGCACCCACTCGAATCTATTAAAGCAGTTAAGAAGTGGCGCAGAGGTTAAACTACACTTCATTACGTACTAACGTGAAATGCTGCCGAAGCTAGTGTGCCCATTTATAATCAGCTATGTTTGTCCTGAAGAAGTGCTCAAAACTCCAAAGTTGTTTGAATTACAGGGTTCAATAACTGCACACCTGACTACCCTGATAAAGCAAGTGGCTTTCTTTGAAGAACCAAGGCTTGCTGGGGCAATTCGTGAATTTTTCACCAGAGCTGACAGGCAGCTGGAAAGAACTGGCATACGGAAGAGAATTACACAAGAAGGTTTCCAGTGCTGTCTTTCTGTGGTTCTCTTGTATCCGCATTCCTTTCCTGGTGAATTTACCCTCACTGGCTATATTCACGTTTGTATCCTCAGCACTGAGGGCAAATCGGACTAGGGTGCTGAATATCGCAACAAAAAGAATGCAAATTTTACGACAGGTTGCTTGCTGACAGAAACTGGATGGAGCTGTCTTCAGTGCTCCTTTAAAGCCTCAGTCAACACACTGTTACATTAACGAATTAAGACGGCAGAAAACTGGCTGCCATCCTATGTCCACCTGTGCGATGGTGCTAATGAGAAGCTTCAGAACTGGCAATGTCACAGGAAGCAAGACACTAAACAGCACAATAACTGCACACCACTGAAAACTTTGTTAATCATGTTGGAAAAAAAAAAAATGTTTTCAATAAATGCTGTTAATAATGGCTTTTTTTACCCCCTGCCTCCAGTTTACTTCAAGCACAATGAAAACCTCCGAGTTTAAATTCAGTGAAGCGCTTCATAAATAGGAAACTGTTCCAGAGAGCATTGCGCAACTGTATGGGCAAAAGAAAAACTCAAGAGTGGTACTGATGGAAGTATACAAGAAGGTCCACCATCTCACTGCACTCACCGAAAGAAACGTTCATTCATTCACTGGACACAAAAAAAAGTTTTTGCGCAAACTTTTTCCCGAAGAAGTAGTCAATGTATTTTGCAGCATTAGTGCACTAAATTTAATAAAGGCAATGTATCAACTCGCATGACCATCAGAGTGCCACATCTCATGATCTGCACGTTTGGCTGCTGCTGCTGCTGCTGCTTTGCCTTTCAGGATTGCTTTACAGTGAAAATTCAGATCTGATGTTACATTTCTAATTTTTTTTACGAGGACGATTCGAAAACTTTCCAATAACATCTTATATGAGCACACAAAAAGCTCTACAGAGAGACATGCCAGCTTGTTTTACATTACTTGTTTCAGGAGCCTTCATGTAAGCTGGCAGAAAACTGATAAAGCAAGCTCCAGATTCTTAATGTACTTTGTCCTTCGCTAGAATTAAAGCACAGAGCTGCTAGCACAAAAGAGCTAATACAACTTCCTTATGCATCACAGACTAGGAAGAAGAAAAGTGCTGAACGTGGAACTGTATTGCCGGGTTAGTTAAAGTACTCCACGCCACACATATGGCACATGACGAACCAAAGCAATCACATGCAGCTTGAAAGGAATGCAATTAACAGCACCACTAATGATTCCCGCTAATACATTTCATGAGAGGTGCTGTGTAGCAAACTGCAAGTTAAAGAATTGAGAGTGTCACTGAATGAAACGAATTTTGCTAGGCTAAAATACTACGCTGTTTTTGTTGCATAAAACAACACATATTACCAGTATATTACGGAGCATGGTTTGGCATTTGAACTGTGCTCACTTGCTTCAGCAAAAAAAAATATGAAGGTTTCTTGGGGTTACACGCAAGCGCATCAGTGACCTCTGCTAGAAAAGCATTCAATACCTGATGCGTACACCGTGTTATTACAGCGGTAACATTCAACCAAATAACAGGCTATATGTTGCTCCACCAGGGAAGGTGAAATATGGCAAGGCTCTAAGAGAAAAACTCACCGCCTTCTCCACAGTGGCGGGACCCTTGGAGCGCAATCGCAGAGTCTCTTTGCCCGACCCTAGGCCAGCCTTGTTCTTTGCTTGGCCAGCTGTCGCCCCACTTCGAGGCCCTATGTGTGCTGCACAAAGTACGAGAAGACATTGTATGGGGACAGAAGACATTGTATGGGGACAGGCCGAACCTACAAGCACATACAGTGGCAGCTCTTCATGACGGGGTGATAACAATAGCCAACTCACACGTCACTTCGCGAACAATGTGTCTGTCCATTGCAGTTCGTTGTTCAGCACACATGCAGTCGGTCAACCACCAAGAGTATTGCGTCTTGCATGCTTACATTTCTACCAGTGTTTCAATCCTGCCACCATACCGAGCGTAAACAGCCTTCTGAGTACACTAACTATTGTAACTTGGGGGATTCCCCTAAACATTTCACCAACACAGTTCCCACTTCGAGTTATTGATCAATTCACTCTCGCCCTACCATAAGCTTGCCGTCCCGGTTAGCTCAATTGGTAGAGCGACTGCTCCGGTGTAGCGGTGGTCCTGGGTTCGAACACCGGACCAGGACGAATTTTTCTTTAACTGCGAAGTTTCTGAGAAAGCTGTATAGCTTTCCTTTGTAGCCGTATGGCTGCGCTCGGGTGGATGCCAATGATTAATTACTCCCATATTACAAATCTACTCCACCTTGGGGGATTCCCCTAAACATTTGACCAATATTGTAACTCATCCAATGCACCATGGCAAGCCAGCAGCGATGCAGGTCATTTCATTTCAAAACAGCACTTCATGCCATTTTACGTACAAATTCCCTACATCACCCTAGCTTTAACGAGAAACTACAGTTTTAGACCTTTCATGTGCGTAAGTTTTTATGGGAAGGAAATGTTTTAAATAAATTGCAACTTTTACTGTTCTTTAGCACAACAAGACATTTCTAACCCTGTGTTAGGTGCATGACAGCCTTAACTGCTTATGTGCCATAAAACACAAAACAGCATTAACACAGGGGCATGCTGGTTTATATCTAAATACATGCACACAGCCAGTGATGCACGGGAGGGACATGACGCAGAAGTAAATCCTGGCAAGATTATCTAATGTGATAGCAGCTGACATAAGCATGCACTTGGGGGTGGGTGCAAATTTTCTACCATATTCTCTACTGCCTTCCGTAAGAGACAAGCCATAAAGTGCTACTGTGAGCATTTAGCCCTATGGCCTCATTGTTTCCATAAGAGTGCACAGGCCATGGAGAGACTTGTGCGCGCCTATAGCAACCAGAGTGCTTTGTGATGGAGTATTTCAACTGAGCATCATGGGGAATCGAGTGGCAGCAGGATCTACTTTTGTGGCAAACTCACAGAAGCCAGCCTTGAGAGGTTCGACAAGGCGCAGCGTAAACGTGGAGCCCTTCTTGATCTCCTTGAGTGCCTTTGCCACCTCGTAGTGACGGCAGTTCACCATGCTCCTGTCGTCGATGCGCTCTATGTGGTCGCCAACCTGCAAAAAAAAAAAAAAGAAAGTCCAATGTGAGGCATTCCAATCAGTGAAACACATACAAAGACTGAAGATATTCAACAGCATCCACAAGGCAACCAAAAGAGCACTGGTTCGAGAAATTTTGGTACACTGTTCAGACAGCATTGATTTTCATCGTGGGCTTGCTGTGATATTATTTGCAAGATTTTTCGATGAGAAGAACAACTGTGGTGAACTGGCACATGAGGAGTCCAACCCTGTTAATCATGCATTTCTTTCCTTTGATTTTGTTTTTCATCCAAGACCACCTCAAAAGGTGCACTGCTTTTTCCACCACCTCTGTTTAAAGGCACAGCTTTGTAGCAGATAGGCATCACTAAACAAAACTACTGGTACCTTACATTTTGTTAACTTGCGTAACTAAAGTGCCCAATGTGGGGTACATAAGGAACAACTGGGGAAGGGGGGGGGGGCAAAAAACAATGAACAAATGCACTACACATGAATAAGGTTACAACAATGAAGACATAAAAACAGCACATTAAAACCGGACAGCAAAATTTTGGAACTCAGAAAGTACTCAACAGCAGAACACAATAAGTACAAGAATGAATGGTTAGTGCTGACAGAAATGAAGACAGCACTCCTAGAGTGGTTATGCTTGCAGGGCAATGCGTTCCGCTTGGTCGTCGATAATAGCTTGTGCACTGCCATCTGTCCCACTGTCTGCAATTTGATGATTTGATCTTAATGGCGCAAGATTAGCTTGGCCAAAGAGTGTCACAGCTAACATATAATGGTCTGCACCAGGCAAAGAAAAGGCTTCATCATCATCATCATCAGCCTGACTACGCCCACTGCAGGGCAAAGGCCTCTCCCATGTCTCTCCAATTAACCCTGTCCTTCGCCAGCTGCGGCCACCATATTCCCGCAAATTTCTTAATCTCATCCGCCCACCTAATTTTCTGCCACCCCCTGCTATGTTTGCCTTCTCTTGGAATCCACTACGTTACCCTTAAGGACCAGCGGTTATCTTGCCTTCGCATTACATGCCCTGCCCAAGCCCACTTCTTCCTCTTGATTTCAACTAGGATATCATTAACGCGTGTTTGTTCTCTCACCCACTCCGCCCGCTTCCAATCTCTTAACATTACACCTATCATTTTTCTTTCCATAGCTCGATGTGTTGTCCTTAACTTAAGCTGAACCCTCTTTGTTAGCCTCCACGTTTCTGCCCCATAGGTGAGTACCGGTAAGATACACCTATTGTAGACTTTTCTCTTGAGGGATATTGGTAAACTGCCATTCATGATCTGAGAGAACCTGCCGAATGCGCTCCACCCCATTCTTATTCTCCTAGTTATTTCCCTCTCATGATCCGGATCAGCTGCCACTACCTGCCCTAAATAGACATATTCTCCTACTACTTCCAGCACCTGGCTACCAACTGCAAAAAGGCGAAAAGAAAAATGGCCTGGCTTAGCTTATGGTTAAGCCTAGGATGCGAAGCATACCGCCGGCGGAGGCTGCGCGTCTGCAAGCGAGCGCACGAATTGAGCCCCAACTTTCACAGCTGTTGTGACGTCATATCACGTGGTGCGCCGATGTAGGTCAAGTGGAACCTACGCGGCCGCGCGCGGCGCAGCAAGGGAGAGCTTGGTTGTGCGGCTAGTATGCTTCGCATAAAAAGGCTTCAGTGGAGATCAAACCTGCACGAATCCGATGCGGTCCATGAGGGAGCCCTCCTTGATGCGCTTGATGAAGGCCAGGCCGGCGCCATTGTCAGTGATGGTGAGCCCCAGGGAGTCCTCCCCCTTGAGCACCTCCACTTCCTTGGGCTGGCCCCGGCGGTGCACAAAGATGAAGTCGTCCAGCCCAATCTGGCCGCCCAGCAGGCGGCTCATGTCCACCTTGTGCGTGTTGAGCGTGCAGAACAGGATCTGCACAAACACACGCAAGCAAAGGGCACTCTTGAGTCACATCCACTTCGCTAACTCAGTCTTGCCATTCTACATAAATTCTTAAAGGGGAAGTGTGGTTTAGTTTCTGTGTTCAAACTAACAGTCTCCACTAGTTTTGTCCACTCTCCACTGGCAAGCGCAGAACTTGCGTAATCCTTGGGCAAGTGCATGTGATCAACACAAAAGTGCAGCGCCTCATGTCACAGACTTCAGTGAAGCAAGGCTACTCGACACATATGCAGGCACCTGTGACTCTTGACAAGGAGTGCCGGTGCCAGATATTGGTTTCATAATGGCGTACCATACATATTCAAGAAAACAACGCGGTTATGTGGTTTGTGGGTTAACCCACAAACCACATAGCCGCGTTGTTTTCTTGGTGAATAAAGGTGAACCTGTTGTAGGTGAACCAAGGATCATCAGAGTGCAAGACGAGCACACAATTGCGCGCTCGCCTTGCACTCTGATGGTCCTTGGTTGACTTCCCTGCACTACAGGAAGAATTTTTTCTTCTTTGCTGATGACTTCATTATGGAATTTTTGTGCATCACTTTTCCTGGACGCCGACAATGACGCTGTGTTTTGTTGCTAATGGACCATATAAGGCCTGAAAAAAAAAATAATTGTAGGGACTTCCCACAGAGCAGCGGGCCTCCAAAGCCTCTGGGCTTCCCTCTAGGGCCCGTATATATACACGCGCAAAACGCTGCTTCAACGAGTTACAAACATTACTGTTTCCTGTTTATTCTTAGTGCCCATCACGTTATCTCCGAAGTTAGCTGTGCCAACCAACTACGCTTATAATAACAACGTTGCCATAGGGAACCACGGATGAGATTTCAGTTCTGGGATAGTCATTCAGGGCCAGTCATGAAGCCTCCAAATCCGGCAATGGGGAGAGAAGAGTCGTAGTACTCCACAAATTTTATCCAGTGACTCCGTCCCAGGGCAGTGAGGCATTGCTTAACTGCTTGACTGCTGCACCACTACGCCACGGGTGGTATTGGGCACTCAAGTGGGCCTAGAAGTCGAGAATGACGAATTCCACACATATAGGCAATATATAATTACTGCAGCCGGACAGCCCTACGGTAAATACGGTAATGCATTACCGTTGCTATCGTCGCCAGGTTTGCCTAAGAACGGTTGCCATACGATAGAAATTACCGTATTTACCGTGTGGTACAACTAAAATTCTCTATTAACCCAGTAACGCTATCGTCTCATACCCTTGAGACAGAGCTAAAGCGTCCCCTTCAATTTTTTTCCACACTGTTTGAGAGTCGTGTTCAACTGCCCCTTTGTCGCACAACTTACCCGCTATATGTCGCACACTGAGAATTTCTCTATTAAATGCATCCAAATGTCAGGAAAGCCACTGGTATGATGCGCCCAAGGCAGACTGCCAACAAAATCGTGGTTTTTCGGATAAATCCGAATTCACAAAACATTTCTACCAGCGAGTATAGCTATATATGTGCAATGTGCATATATATGTGCAATGTCCTACATGTACACTGTGCTACATGCGCAATGTGCTACAAGTGCAATGTGCTACAAGTGCAATGTGCTACAAGTGCAATGTGCTACATGTGAAATGTGCATCCAGCTGCATGTGCTCGCGGACGGACAGTACATTCGTGACGCGACCGACACACATTTTCTTCGAGAATCGAGGCATTCCTGGCCCAACCGGGGAGCGCATTCTTCGTGGCAGGCCTGCGAGTGAGGTGCCCGGGAGGGAGGGGAAAAATAAAAACCCACTCGCGACTGGTCAGTGCAGGGGGGGGGGGGGGGGGGGGGGGGGGCTCCCGGCGAACGTATACACGCGTCGCCCGGGGGCTACCAACGCGGCCCGCTTGTTGTCTTTGCTTGTTTCCCACCTCCCACCTTGAAAGTGGGGCAGGTCCCCTTGAAGCAACAGCCCAGCGGCGGCGGCACGCGATGCCGATAGGTTCAATCTGGATCGAGCGAGCCCGCGCGCTCCTCCAGACAGGTTTTCCTTTTTGCTCGCTCTCGTCGTTCTTTTTTGGACATTTTGCTTCCCAACCGCCTCCGCGTAGTTTTTGGCTCCTTTTTTTTGTTTCCCGGACTCCGCCGCTGTAGCTTCGCCCAGACAAGAATCCCCCCCCTCACTACGCGGCGTGTGCCGGCTTCCGCGGGCGCGCTCAAACGGCCGTCGCTGTATTTAATATTCGTTTGTTTTTTCTCTTCGGTCGGCCGTATACCGTAGCCGTACTGTCCTTCGCGCCAGCGCAGACGATAAGAACGGCCGGCGTGATAACCAATTAACGCACCGGAGAGCACAACCAGGGAAACGCGCTTTTCAGAAAAACCTCCTCGGCCATCGGATATATAATACGCGGCGATCCGATGAAATCGACGAAACAAGAGCAAGGCCGCGAGACGTGCGTGGTTCTGTAATCCGCGCGCCGCCTCGCGAAGGTAAACAAAAGAGTGGTTGTTGACTCGTATTCGCTGATGCAACGAGAAGCGCCAAGTCACGCAGGATGGACACACATGTGCATTAAATGTATTTATTTATTTATTTATTTATTTATTCATTAATGCGAAAGCATTATATGGCTATGTCGCGTCAGCAAAAAGTGTCCGCAAAACGTGTCCGCTATTTTTGTCCGCACGATTACTTCATTCTAATGTGCGAAAGTGTGACAGTGAAAGGTAGTGTGTGATAAAATGTTGCAGTGGGAAACGCGAAAAAATACTTAGACGTCGATATAGTACATGGACGTCAGAACAGCCACGGACGTCGATATAGTGTGTGGAAGTTTTGCTTACACATTGCTCCAATGAAGATCGGCGCGGCGATCCCAAAGTTTATTTATTTATTTATTTATTTATTTATTTATTTATTTATTTATTTATTTATTTATTTATTTATTTATTTATGCAATATGCCCCTACAGGCCCCCTAGTCAATTACACGGAGGGGCGGGCACCGGTATCACAAGGTAAGCTCAAAGGTGCAATACATATAATGATACATAATACTAGTGAAAATCACAAAATAACCTGATTATACCCAAAATAACAATGCACGTGAATGAAACAAGTGACAAGCAACGATCAATGCTAGACAGATATTTGTATTAGGAGGTCCTAAAATTTAAGGTGACTTCCAGTTGCGATGTGCGATGGCAGATTGTTCCACTAGGCTACAGCTATAGTGCTCGGCTGCTGACCTGAAAGACGCGGGTTCGATCCCGGCCGCGGCGGTTGAATTTCTTTGGAGGAGAGGTCCGTGTACTGTGCGATGTCAGTGCGCGTTAAAGAACCCCAGGTGGTCGAAATTTCCGGAGCCCTCCACTACGGCGTCTCTCATAGCCTTAGTCGCTTTGGGACGTTAAACCCCAGAAACCAAACCAAACCATAGCTATAGTGCGAGGTATGAATGATTTCGTAAAAGAAGTGCGGCATGAAATTCGCTTAACTTTGAAAGGGTGATCGCGGCGTGGAAAAAAAAAAATGTTTCTGGTGATTGGAAGAAATCGTCACGGAGCAAAGACTGGTAGCGTGACAACTGTACGAATTAAACCGGTAGAACTTCACGCACGTTTGGGATATGTCATCGTCTGTGCGTCTGAAAAGCACTAGGCATGCTTTAAAGTGCGCAGTGTATGCATATATGCTGCACCGCAAAAAAAAAAAATAAGAAAGAAACTATGCATAGAGTAATGCTAGGCCCTGACAAAACAAGTTCAGAGCAACGAAAGCATATACAACCTTCATCCTTCTAGGCATTTTTATTTCTCGCGAGAAATGAGCGAGACGCAGTCCACAACCGCGGCACTAATTGGAAGACAGCCAATTATAGTTCTGACGCGATTCTCGGATAGCATGAAGGCGAAAGAGCTATAGGAACAGTTAGCAGTATCTTGGTTACCTTGACATGCTCAAATGTGACCCTGCACGACAGAGTAACACCACGTCACCTTGCCCTACACTGCAGTCAGATACAACTCAAGAAGGCAGCGGCGGGTATACCCCTCCGGCCAGTGACGTCGACTGGTCCTCATGAAGTTCCGGTTAATCCTCTAGCGTAAAGTCGCAGGTGTCTGGAAAGTCAGTGAGATAGTGTTAACCGCAGGAGAACCAAAACTCAGCGAAATGGTGCATATTGAAGAGGTAAAAAACAGCGCAGCGACGACGGACAAGAACGAATAAAGAAGAAGGACAAGCGCTGACTAACAACTGAGGTTGATTGGAAAAAAAACACGGGTATTAGTGCTCTCCAAAAAAACAACAACCAGGACGCATGCTTCTCCGCAGACACTTCTAATCATGGGAATCAAGATACTTAATCTCACAGTCATGCAGAAGCACCGAAGCTGTGCTTACACACGTGTCACCATTCACGTGGATGTGATATGCCTCACACAGTTCCCTTGTTAATTTTCCCCTATGCCTGCAAGTAACTTTTGTCTCATGGAAAAGAGGTGCGCACATTTTCTTATCGGGGGAACTCGGGATATTATTCAGGGGGGCAATCTCTGTTATGTAGCGCAAGGTTGGGCGATGGGGGACCTCTCAACGACCTATCATGCTGACGTAGACGAGTGTTCACACAATTTCCGGTTTGGCCGATGTATTCCTTGCCACAAGAAAACTCAGTGTCACAGACTACCCTTTCTGCACACGGCGTGAACTTATTTTGGTGTTTTATCTTGCAGGCTCTACCACCGGTTGTTCTTTTTTTGTTTTTTAGCCTTTGCTTTCCTATCTACTATGGCACATATTTTTTAAAGTTTTTGGGGGGCTGAGAACAGCACTTGAATATTCACCATATCTGGCGCCTACACTCTTTAATCTATGTGACAAAAGATGATATATGGTATAACCGCATATCTCTTCATACCGGACTGCTCTGATGGATGGCAATTCTTAAAAGACTATGCATATATTATGCATATTATGTATATATCCACAGTCACCTTAGCTACTGTTTGTCCTGCTGGGGAAATACATATTTCACTCACATTGAAAGACTTCAGCGCCTTCAGAATCAGGCCATCAGGCTCATGTCATTCAGTTCATTCCTAACACACTCTTTACCACTTTATCATAGCTTGCGCATACTTCCACTTCAACAGTTATTCACTGTGAAATTATCCATCATTATCTACAAGGTAATTAATCATCATGCTCATATTGATGGCTTTCCTGATCAGCTTATAAATACTAATTCTACTAGGTTTCAACAGCGTAATAATCTTCTTCTACCTAAAGTGAGGACTAATTATGGAAAATTTACCACAATATTTGCCGGCATATCCTGTTGGAATACTTTGCCATGTGAAATTAAAGCGTCGTTTACTGTTCACTCATTTCATCACCGCATTAAAGAGTACTTAATTAATTTCCTGTGTAGTTCACATGCCTAAACAGTAGTAATCCTTGTTTAAAGTCTCATTTTCTTTGCATTATGTTACAAAGTTGTTGCTGTATATACTTTTTGTTCCGTTTTTCACACATAACATTGTAAATTTTTTTTGTAGATTGTTTATTTATGCTAATTGATACACTGCCTTCCATTCTTTGCAATTTTACCCCACTTGATTTGTTCTAGGAGGTCCCCCCGACAGTCGTGTACTATGGGACCTCCTTCTGTACTGATTTTATTGTATTTGTATTACTATGTGCGTATTAAATAAACTTGAAACTTGAAACTTTAGTTTCCTCAGGATTTTATTGCACACAAGCAAGATCTCTTCCGGAAAAGCTGTCGATTGTAATCTCCTAACCTGCTGACAAAAACTATTTGCCATTCCATGCACACAAGATTTTGAAATCTAGAGGCCCGTGTACTGTGCGGTGTCACTGCACGTTAATTAAACCCCAGGTGGTCGAAATTTCCGGAGCCCTTCACTACGGCCTCCCTCATAGCCTGAGTCGATTTGGGACGTTAAATCCCAATAAACCTGAACCTATATAATTTACACTTGAAGGGGAGAAAAGTTAGGTCAGATTGTGCACAGCTGTAATTACGCACAGCCTTTATAACACAATCAAACGAGTTCGAATTAACGAGAATAAAATTCCCTGTGGCTTAGCTTGGTTAAGACCGGTAATTGCGAAAGCAATATCCGTACCTACGCCATGGTACAGCTGGTAGTGTAGCTGGTGGTGGTGCTTGTGGTTAGACTTGTGGTGATGCATCGGTTATACAATCCAATCCAATCCTAACCAATCAAATCCCATCCAATCCAATCCACTCCTATCCAATCCAATGTAATCTAATCTAAACTAATCCAGTCCAATCCAATCTAATGCAATCAAGGTCAAACGAAGGTCAATGGTGGTCACCGCAGCGGCACGATGGTGGTCACCGCCGCGGCAAAGGCGTGAAAGTGCAAGTAGTACTGCTTTCGCAATAATACATTCATATGGTTGCTGCACCACATGTACGTGTGTCTGCTTTCTGCTTCGCAATCACCAAAACGCGCGGTTCGAAGTAATTAACCAGTATTTGTCACGCACAGCTCTTTCGATGTACGACGCTCTGGAAGGCGCGTGCACTGCATGGTTAAAAAGGAGAAAAGTATACCGCGGAAAAACAGACGGTCATCGACCGCGACGCATAGCTACATAGATTGCAACTTCCGATGGCAACAGACCTCCTACCAAGCAAAACACTCTTTCCGTGCGAACGGTAGAGGCTCCAAGCTGCTGACACGCGTAATTGACCAATATGCTTGCCGACGCCCTGACGCAACTAATTTCCCGAGAAACTGCCGCCCAACACGCGTTCAGAATTCCTCCTCGTCCCAACTCGCCAACAAGATTAAAAAAATAAAGCATACAGCTGCGCCCTCAAGCGGCAAGGACGTGCAAGACTGAGGAAGGCAGCACGCCTATTTCCAGGCCCCCAGACGAGCTCACTCCAGTGAACCCATTTCCATCTCCGAAATCTCTCGCCGAGGCGCGCTCTTTTAACTCCTTGGCTTCTTCTCCGCGCTTGGGCGACCAAGCTTGCGACGAAAGGAAACGCTATATAGCGGGAACCTCCCCGCCGTTGCTGCTACGGCGGCGGCGTGCGGTCGTTTTCGCCCGTTTTCGCAAACGCAGTCAGCCAGGTAGGCGGGCAAAAAAAAAAAGCGAAAGTGGCGCCCGTCGACTAAGCACACTGAATTATTCCGACGTCCCACGAAAGCGCGCCGGCGCTTCCTATCTAATCGGAACATCTGCCCTTTTAGCGAGCAGTCGAACGCTAAAAGGACCGCGCCAACCGCGCTGAAAGGGGAGAAGCCGGCATGGGGGCTTTCTCTTCCTCCGAGATTTACTTTATTTCTTCCTCAAGCCCGCGGCTCGCGAGGTTAGGCAGTTCCGTACATAAGACCGGAAGCCGCGTGCCGTGGCCGATTCGTTAAAACGCCGCGCCACTTCCGCCGCCGCGACGTTTCCTCAAAGTCGTTCACGTCGTGCACCTAGAGAGCTGCCGCGAGTCTTCGTGTCTCCGCGGCTTCCGACGAGCCCTCGTTTGCACCGCCGACACTCCTCGACTCTCTCCAATGCAGAGCCAGTCATGGTGACGGATCTGGCAGTCACGGTGACGTACGAGGTGGCATACAAGGGCACAGTATAGCACCTTACTCCTTCCTGCGGGGATGGCCCTCGGAGTAACTTCTCAGGAGTGACTTTTAGGGCGCGATTTTTTGGAGGCAACTTCGGGGGGTAATGTTGTGGAAGTAACAACATTTCTTGGGAGTAATTTCTGCAGAAGTATCATTTTGGAGCACTTTCTTCAGGAGCAACTCTCCCGAAGTACACTGTAAACAAAAATATACCCAAAAGGGAGTAAAAATGGTGGCGGCCACCCTTTTTACTCCATTTGTGGAAACATTTACTCCATGAGTGGGGAGTAAAAAGGTGGACTGTCCTCCATTTTACTCCCATGAGGGAATAATGGAGTTAAAATGAGGATTTACCAGCATTTACTCCAGTCCAGAAAGGGAGTTAATTGTGCCAAATACTCCACCAGTGCCGAAATGGAGTAAAAAAACAGCATTTTGTGTAATGCGCCCCGCCACCTAGCGTCTCGTCTGCTTCTGGTCAGTCGTCTGATAATGGCGGTGAGTGAAGACCGCTTGGTTACCATCGTCGCTGGATCTCCGTTCACTTCTGCTCCTTCACGGGCGCCTGCCGCGGTACAAGATATCGGCTTGTCGCCGTTTTCCGCTACAGTACGGTACATAATTGAATCGCTACTGTGAAGCCTCCAGTGCTCATGAGGCTACATTTTTCCTCAGTCATATTGAAAAGCCAAGCCTTAATGAAGTGAATATGGAAGCAAACAATGCCATTCCAAACTACCATCAGGGGTGCTTTCAACTTCTCTGCTCTGGTTTTTAGTCAAATATAGCGTGGTGCATGACCGTTACAGCCCCCGCTTAGGCCTAATTCTCACAGGCTTTTTTCAGTGTGGGCCTCGCAATGTATTGCAGCAGATTATGTGTTTTATGAACATGGAACTTTTATAGAACATAGTGTCAACCCTGGTCTCTTGATTGAGCTCATGAGGCTACATTTTTCCTCAGTCATATTGAAAAGCCAAGCCTTAATGAAGTGAATATGGAAGCAAACACTGCCATACCAAACTACCATCAGGGGTGTTTTCAACTTCTCTGCTCTGGTTTTTAGTCAAATATAGCGTGGTGCATGACCGTGAAAACTACCCAGCGACTCCTTCTCAGTTTTTAACTATTGATTATAATGTTACGTCCCTTTATCTACAAACACGGCCAACCAAACGAGCTCGTAGAGCAAAGGGAGACGACAAGCAGACGACTCCTGCCGCCTACACCGCGGCTGGGCTTGCAGATAGAATCCGGGACGCGGAGTTGCATTAGGGCAGCGCAGTTTCCCAAGTTCGGTTGCCGGGGCGGCCCGCAGAGCTACAGCCCGTTGCCACCGCTGTCACTGTAAGAATGAGCCTGAATGAGGATAGATAAACTATAAACATCACGCCGTTTTCGGGCTCCATTTCTATAAGGGAGTAAAAAATTTACTCCATTTTCACTCCTTAATAACTCCCTTATATAGGGGAGTAAATAAACACCATACATATGGAGTAAAAAAACCTCCTTTTGGGTGTGCGTTAGAGGACAAGCCATTTACTCCCTTTTGGGTGTTTTTTGCTAACAGTGTAACTCTTGGGAGCAACTAATGTAACTTCGCGGGACTTCGCGGGAGCAACTTCGCGGGAGCAGCTTCGCGGGAGCAGCTTCGCGGGAGCAGCTTCGCGGGAGCAACTTCACGGGAGCAACTTCACGGGAGCAACTTCACGGGAGCAACTTCACGGGAGCAACTTCGCCGGAGCAACTTCGCCGGAGTAACCACGCCGGAGTAACTTCACCGGAGTAACTTCACCGGAGTAACTTCACCGGAGTAAATTCATCAAAGGAACTCTCCGGAAGTTATTTTTCTCACCAGATCGTTTCTGCGAATACCCGCGGTCTGACGGGAGGTTCCACATCACCCGTGGCCACGGTCACGAGTGACGCTGTTTCGCACTCCTCAGGCAAGGTTGCATACAAAAACAGGAGCGCCTAAAAATACCGGCTTCTTTCCCTTCCCTTCGCTTCTTTCCCTTGCGGATTTCTACGACAACAACCACCACAACAGGCTTCAGTTACACTACCATTTGGAATGGCGTCCCAGTAACGGCTGTCGCCGAAAAAAATGTTGGTGGGAGGAGGCGAAAGCTATATGTATACTGCCACGGCCGTAACTAAAACGTTACAGCAGTGCGCGCGAAACGTGGAGGTATCGACTTAGTCCTCATTGATGGGACTACAAGGAGACTACCAAGTCTATGTATGCAGTCTGTACATAGGAATATGAACCACAGACTTTACATCTCAATACGCGTGCACATTTCACTCGGTCGTGCGGTCGAATAGATGGAACCTTAAAAGAAATAAAAGGCTGCTCCAATCCATACGAAATAACGTGTTACCATGGGTTTAGCCCTGTGTCTATCCTAGTCTTCCAGCACGCGTTTTATGAAGGTGAACCATTCAGCTCGCTCGTCGCAAAATCGTCACTCGCAAGTGCAGAAAAATGTGCATTTTAGTCGCCACTAGTTGCTGATGTTTATTAAGCCATTGTTCTCCACTAAATCTTAAAATGCTTTGGTTTTGCTTCTGCTTTTGGCACAGTTTTACTTTTCGCGAAGTCTGCGCACGCCTGATCCCATTGGAAGTAAAGAGAACTAGAATTGACAAATCTATCGACATCGGTCGACATTTTAATGGGTTTTACAGCTTCCTGGCTTCCACGAAGGAGACGTTTATTCATGCCGTCAAGCAGCGAGACACACGCACACACACACACAGGCACACACAGGCACACACACACAGGCACACACACAGACCCACACACACACACACACACACACACTCACTCACACACACACACACTCACACACACACTCACACACAGGCACACACACAGGCAAACACACACACACACACAGGCACACACACACACACAGGCACACACACTCACACACACACTCACACACACAGGCGCACACACACACACACACACACACACACACACACACACACACACACACAGTTTTTTTTCAATCTCTGCGAGGTCCGAAGGCGCAGGTTATGAGCATGAATAGACCATCCATATTTGCCCAGAGAGGGCTCCCCGAAAGCTGAACGCAGTGCGCAAGGAAACGGACGATGCACTGAAAACTGCGTCAACTACCCCTTCATCTTACCATGGCGCTAGCATGCACGCCCTTTTACTATGAGCTCCTCCGGTCGTCGGCCGCAATGCATAAAACTAGGTCTTTTCGCCGATCGGGAGAACGTTGAATAGGCGCGCTGCACAAACACAATAGAAAAAAAAAGACTAGCGAGACAGCGAGTGAGTGAGCGCGTGCGTGAGTGAACGCACGAGATAGAGTGAGGGAAAGGGAGGCCGTCAACAGCAGGCAAAAGCAGGAAGCCGAGCCGCGCGGGCGGACAGAAAACGCTATTCAACAAGTCGTTGACTATGGATGTCACAGACCTCCGCGGTCGCGCTGCTGGGTTCGTGACGTCCCCTGCCGCCGACGCCAACTGCGCGGCCTCGGCGTCGCTCTCGCGGAAGGGAGAAAAAAAAGACGGAAAAAGGTCGCGCCCCGTCCTTCCTTCCAGCGTTGTCAGTTTCTCCTCGTCGACCGCGAATATATGCGCGCCCGGATGACGCGGCGTAGTAAATGGCAGGAGAGAGAGAGAGTTATTTCCAGTCAATAGCAAGCGATATAAAAGGGAACACTTGGTTCGAACTCAACACCACGATCCAGTTATTTTCAATTATGCACCAAACTTGCAAAACTGCAGTCGAAACTCGTTATAACGAAGTAATGGGTATAACGAAGGAATGAAGATTACCCTTGGAAGCTCGGCCAACACTGGTTGTAACCATCTTTTCTTTCACCCTCACCTGGAGTACCGTGCTAGACTAATAACCAGGCAGACCTATCCTATATTCATTAAAGTCACTCTCTCCCTCTGGCTATAACGAAGCTACGGCTATAACGAAGTAATCGCCAGGCCCCTTCAGGCAACGGCTCATAACAAAACTACGCCTTTGTAACATGTTAGGAAAGAGATAACGAAATTGACTTAGAAGACAATGGCAACGCTTGCGGCATGCTAGCAAAGTGTTCCCTTTCATGCTGTCCGCACCTGTAGGCTTTGGCCAAGGAAGAAGGAAAACGGCCGTATAACAAACGACGGAGGAGCTTCGAACAGACGTCAGGCGACTGAGTACACAGAATACGCTTGTGTACATCGAGGCATGCAATAGCAACCTCTGCCTCTCTTTGCACAACACGAGCCACTCGCGCTTACTAACGCAGCAAACATGGAACGTATATCGCACTTGATGTCAGCAATGTCCGAGCAACACGCGCACGCCGCGGAAACGGCGCGGCGCCCAGGAACCGATAGTGTACAAACAACGCACTTACACATGCTATCACGGTACTATATAGAATCACTAGATGTTGAGACATACGTCACTTCCAGATAAACATGTCCGAATAGTTAGTAAACGCAGATTAACTTCGGGCAGAGAACCTGTTACAATCGCTTTTCGCTCTCTCCTCGCTATAGGGACAGTCAGGGCAACTCCACCCAATCATTGTTCTCAGTAAAAATTGATTCTCAAGCTCTTTCTGGCTATGTTGCCGATTGTTCCGACGCAAAAGACGCATCTATCGCCAAAAAACTAGACTTAGAAATCTTCCCGCCAGCCGATTCAAACTTGTGGCGTCCTTAGGGATAATGACGCGTCGCCACAGTTACGAAGTAAATGGCAGTTGAACGTAGACTCAGGGATCTGTGCCGACAAACCTGTGTCCACGCATGCATTTTACTTGCGAAATCGACCGGTGGTGGCGACACCTACATTTCGTTCGGTCTTATGAGAGCTTATGAAAGCTCTGTTGTTGGTGAGAGTGGTCTCTCTGATTAGTCTGCGCCTGTATAAGTACGATACAGGCCAACGTTCATTTGTTCGCGCGGTCCTCTCTAAAGCATTGCTTTTACGCTATCTTTTACTTTTCTGGGTACAACAGCTATCGGCATTCTCTGTTAGCGTTCGTGTCCGGTCAGCCGCTATTGTTCCCCCAGGATAGGCGCACAACAATTCGCTCGAATTTTCGCCTCATATGTTTCAGTTCATCCGGCCAACAAGTCAGCGTGAGCACTTTCCGCTTACGACGTATTACGACGCCGTTCACCCTGCAGATACGTCGGGAACGACACAGCTGCAGCAACCTCCTCGCAGCGTCAGTCCAACGAATTTAGGGGAAATCTCCATTGTGGAGCATATTTCAATTCGACAGCAATTACTCTTTAGCATCCACATTATAGCACAGCCATCCGGCTACAAACGAAACCTCACAGCTTCCTCAGAAGCTTCGCAGTTATAGAAAAATTCGTTCCGAATCTCGGAGTTCGAGAACTCGTCCTTCGCCGAAGTCGCCCAACTCCTCAGGTGAAGCCCCTATCCAGGGGCATTTGGGGGAATAAATATGGACCCTACTGGCAAGTAAACCAGGAACAAGCATGTGGAGGAAAATATGCAGAAAACGAGCCACACAATCCGCAGATCTCAAGGTCACCCTGCGAACCCTCGCGACTGCTTCTTTTTACTTTTTCCTGCGTAGCAAGCAGGGCTCGGTAAACCAAGTATTCTTTCATCTACGAACCCTGGCCACCTACGCCGTGCAGTAGTGCAGTGCCAACGAAGTCACCGCTACAGCGCCAGCCAATCAAAAGGCAGAATCCACTGGCCAAGCCTCATCGCGCGCGCCTCAGCCCCGTCAGGCCAAAGAGGGGTTTGCGACCTGTTTTTCCGGCGTTCGGTGGCCGCGGTCATAGGCGCCCCGCTGCGTTCCGCGACGCTGTAATTCTGTAATCCATGCGTCACGCTTAACCCTCCACGCCATATACAGTCGGCCGCGTAATCGGGCGGCACAATCTTGACTCAAACAAGCCGCGCGCAACTGGTATATCCGACGCCATCGGGCAAACCCCCTCTTTCTCTCCCTCCCCCTCATTTTTCCTTCTTTCTCTTTGCTCGCCCCGAGCCATATTAGCCGCGAGACGGAGGTCCCCCCAAAAAGGCACGCCGGCGGGACAAGAGGTCGGGCCAAATGTCTTGAGCTTTGAGAGAAGTACAGTCGTCCGCAACTCCGTGCCGTCTGCGCTCCGCAGCGCGCAGGGCGACGTCTAGCGGTAGCACCTGGTTCGAGAGGACGCATCTCTGAGTGTCTAGAACCAGGTGCTGCCGCTAGACGTCGTCTTGCGCGCTGCGCAGAGCAGACGGCACGAAGTTCAAGCGCTGGTGTGGACGATGTTACATGCGGTCGATCTTTCACGCTACTTTACAATGGCTGAAACAAAACGCTGAAAAAAGCCAGTCTGCTGATTCGTCTGCTGGGCCGATCCAGGACTGAGTGTAGAGAAGCTGCAGAATGTAACTCGCTACTGGTGTAAATGACGCAATTATACCTGCAACCAACTGTGCGCAGACATATCTGAGGGCAAAAAATATGAAGACAAAAAAAAAAATGAGGGTAAGGAAACATGCCTGGAGAGCGCCGCTTGAGGGCAACGCGCTGATGTGAATCTTGGAAACTGGCTGCATCGTGCCAAAATACATGGGCTTTCGAAAAGCAAGCAGACACAGCAGCCTTTCCAGTGCATGTAATAGTAAAAAAACATGATCCGAGCCACAGCGCCAGGGTAATCGCGTTTTCTAAATTCTAAAAACTTATATGGCTATGACTAACGACCAGCTGCAGATCCCTATATGCAACTAGGCGCCTAACTCTAATAGTTAAAAAGTTAATTATTTAAATTTAGTTAACCAGCTCACTAAAAACGATTCACCAGTTTTCTGGTGTCCGCCAACACTAGGTAATACTATGCTGAAAAACCCCTCTTTTTACCTCAAAAAACCTATTTTTAAGAATTACTCAAAGACTTCCATGAGAGATATTGCTAGTCAATAGGAGCGGTTTGTTGCCTTTGTTCAGCGATTGCACCAGCTTAACAACGTGCTTAGCAACTACAACCTCTCACCGCTGACTTTGACGAAACGGCAAATGCTCACAACCTGCATATGGAGTAGAATATAATGAGGTCATATACTGAGCGTTCCCGATAACAAGGCCACTTGTAAGTGGAGAACCGACCAATAAAATGCACAGTAACTCAGGCCTCTTATCTCGATGGCTGCGGACGTCGGCAGCCGATCACTCAAGAGGGCCAGGTGTCGACGTAAGCGCAGAAAAAAAATAAAACAAAGAACGCGCGGCGACACGGTAGATTCATCTTCCAGCACAAACAGATAGTAAGCCTTTTTGAAACTAAAGATACATCGGAAGTCATCGGGAAATCATGATCCCAATAGCAAGCTTAAACGGACTCCAAACACCAATATGAAGCGGGCCTACGTAGCGCTTGCTGAAAGGTCGGTAGATTACCTTTCACAAGTGACTTCACGGGTGTCAGCACACGCTAGGCGATATCAGGCGCAGTAACTGTCTCACATATCTCGGTGGATGCCTCAACCGCGCCGTGAGGGAAGGTAGGGAGGTGGGAGTGAAATAAGAAAGAGGCGCCGTAGTGGAGGGCTCCGGATTAGTTTCGAACATCTGGGGACCTTTATAGTGCACTGCCATCGCACAGCACACGGGCGTCTATGCGTTCCACCGAAACGTGGCCGCCGCGGTCGGGTTCGAACCCGGGTACTCCGGCTCAGACCACTGAGCCATCGCGGCGGGTGGCGCAGGTTAAAGGATTCCACATGGCCGAAATTACTCCGGAGCCGTCCACTACGCTATTCACCTCTCTCTTCTTTCACTTTCACCTTCCTCCCTTCCCTCACGGTGTCCACCGACAGTGAGTTACTGCATGCGCCCATTCCTTTCCCTAAAACCAACTACTACAATTATCTAACCGGGCAAAGCACGCCAGACTCGTATGCCACAGCTGTAAAGAGAACAAATACTGGAGAACAATCAGAACACGCCTTACGCACACACACACACACACACACACACACAAACGCGCGGACGCGCAAGGTAATAACTGTGAAGACAGTGGAAAGCTGCGCATGTCACGGCTCCCTGCCTCCGTGTTTGTCTTCCGTTTCTTGCGCGTAACCACTATTCCTACAGCAGCCAACAAGCCCGTCAACGGGTCTTTCCGACATTTAACGAAACACTATTCTCCTTCCGAAACGTGACGCAAAGAGCAGCCGGTCATTTGCGAAACGACTAGGAGCTCTGCGACCACGTCATACCCGCAGGCGTCAATTGGCCTCCGAGTACCAAGCACGCTGGGCAAGTTTCTCCTCGCCATAGATGGTGCAGCGGCTTTATACCCGCTGTATACGGACGACGAGGGAGGCCTCTCGCATAATGGGAGTTGATGCACAGTCCACGTGCTAAGTGAGAAACAAAAATACAGCTTTGTTGCCAGAAAAAAAAAACAAACATAGAAAACGGGCGATATCTGGTTTGGTTCCAGAGCTAGTGAACAGCAAATATAAATTGCAAAGACGAAAGAAACAAAACGCGAAGTTAACAACACGAAATCTAATAAAGAAAAAGTGAGAACACTTCGCACAGAAAAGCGGAGATTTTTTTGACCGCCGACACGCTTCCCTGTGTAAAGGGCGTTTTAGGGGTGATAAGGGCGCATGAAGAAAATCGACGGTGAATTCAAAAAAAAAAAAAAAGTTAGTTAGTTATATGGGGTTTTATGGCGCATAAGCAACTAAGGCTATCATGCGCCAAACACAAGGTTAGATGATGTTTTGTTAAGTGTATAGAGGTTACATTATAATAGATTTAAAACATTGGCTTTCTTTAGAAACTTACAAACAAGTGAAAACTCGACAAGTGTTTGTTCGCCTAAAAGCAATGTGGGATGAAATGGAATGTGTTCATTGTAAAATACCGTAAAAAAATTTTTTCTAAGTTCTTCGAGTTGCAAACAAGAAATTAAAATGTGATTTACTGTGAGCTCCTCACTACACACTTCACAGCACAGAGGTTTGTCTTTTTTTGTTAATAAGAAGTTATGGGTGATGTGTGTGTGACCTATGCGTAAACGACATAAAATTACTTCGATAAAACGCTCTTTATGGCGGCATGATTTCCATTCTTTTAAAATGGGCTTTATGGTATGCAGCTTGTTGTGTCCTTCGTTTTCCCAAGAAGCTTGCCACTTGGCTCTTAGTCTGCTATGCACTAACTTCATGTAATCCCTAGGAGGCAAATTCACATGTTTAATTTCCATGGTTCTGGTTTGTGCAGCACACATGTCGGCTCTCTCATTGTCCCTAATACCAACGTGACTGGGAACCCAGCAGAATTTTATAACATGTTTTTGTGTTGTGACCTTTACTATATTGTGTATGATGCTTCCTATCAGTGGCTCCGTGGCATTTTTGAAGTTTAATGCTGTAAGGACGCTCAGTGAATCTGTATAAATGATGCTGTGTGATGATAATAAAATAGCGGTCATGAAACATGGAAGTGACATTTGTGATGGTGACAGAGTTCAGTTTCCCGAAAAGGTCGATGTCATGAAGATAGAAAAAAAAATGAAAAGAAAACGTTCAGTGCTTGACTTTTCTCAAAAGAAAAAGGGGGACGGTAAGGGAGAGGGATAGAAGGAAGACAGGACGAACAGGCTATGCAGCGAAGGAAATTACGAATCATAACATTTTGTTCCAAAGCTAGGTGCAGTCATCAAACTCTTGCTGCGCTGTTGCAGTGAAATGCCGTCATCTTTCTCTTGTCCGATTTTTCTATTCTGTTGCGGATCCGCCGTCTTTGAGTCGTCCACACAAGAGTGCACAGTTGCCCTGCGCCCTTTTGTCTCCGTTCCAGATTTTTTTTTCTTTTCTGTTTCCCGCGACAGAGAGTCCACAGTACAATGACGGCATTTGCAAGAGGGGTTTGTTGATTGAGCAATACGTTCTGAAGGGCTGGTTGGTCGGCCGCACTAAGACAGAGCAAGAAAAAAAAAGAATGACAAAAGAACAGGACAGGACACGGCTTCTTCCACGAAACGATTCAGGGAGAATATCAAACAGTACTTGGTAAATGTCATTCAGCACACTTAAACTTCCATCGGTGACTTAGTCTTAGTCATAGCCACTGCGTGTTTCAACTGTCGGTACTTTGATATAAACTACTGCAGGCTGGCCGTTGTGTTATTGGTATAACATAGATATATTACTGCGGGGAACTATCTAAAGAGAGAGGTATTCTGGGAGTCAATGCATAGTCCTCTAAAGAAGGATTTGTTTGTGAGCTAGTTGGTGGCTCATGATGGAAGGGATGCATACAGGCCACAAATAAACGCCACACAGTGAAAAATGCACGTACACAAGACACATAGGGGCCTTGTACGCGTACGCAACAAAACGATCGTATATTTTAGTGCACGTACACTGTAATAGCTGCTTTGTAGGAAAGCTTTTTTTCTTGCCAACTGTCTACGTGGAGCTGCGCCTTGTTAGACTCGAAGAACTCCATCCATTTAAAAACTAATTAAATGATGTACTAGGCCACTTATCACCATAATGTCCCCAGAGGGCCTTTGAAGTACAAATTAATTATCACCATGCATTTTGCCTCAGCTACACTTCCATGGGAAAATAACTAGAATTAGGTTTATTGGTTTATTGGGGTATGACGTCCCAAAGCAACTCAGGATATGAGGGACGCCGTAGTGAAGGGCTCCGGAAACTTCGACCACCTGGGGTTCTTTAACGTGCACTGACATCGCACAGTACACGGCCCTCTGGAATTTCGGCTTCATCGAAATGTAACCGCTGCGGCCGGGATCGAACCCACGTCTTTCGGGTCAGCAGCCGAGCGCCGTAACCCCTGAGCCACCGCGGCGGGGAACTAGAATTAGGTGACTGCGTATGGCGATACATCTTTTGCGTTTCACAGGTCGCTCAACAATCGTCCCACGAAATGTTGCGTAGCGGAGCCGACCAGTCGGTTCCGCTTTTCCAGCTGGATATATACGCAGGCGTTGTGCAACTGCGCGCCATATCTCACCGACGACTTTTCGCTCCGCCGCAGGAGCCGCCCTTTGCTTCAAAGCATCGGAACGACCTTGCCGGCTGTGGACGCTGGGCGGGGAAGCGAAAAAAAAAAAGCAGCAGCAGCCGCACACACACGAGCGACGATGTAAGTACGTACAGCCCGGCAGCTGAAGGCAGCGCGACCACTATTGAGGCCACCGCACCGAGACCGCCGTCAAGACAGATTCGTCGTCTTTCTACCCCCTCC